>NC_069500.1:58811763-58989263 GCF_027579735.1 Bombina bombina | reverse complement strand
TATATACAAGGTATACCTCACTTTACAGCGCTTCACTTTACAGCGCTTCGCTAATACAGCGCTTTGTGGAGCTGAAGTTCAACCTCCAAATATTTGAAACAGTGCTGTAATCTTCGTGAGATTGCGAGAAAAGTGACTGGCACCATTTTGTTATGTGCAGTTCACTTTGTTTACAGCAGTGCTTTCCAAACTGTGTGTCGGGACACACTAGTGTGTCGGCAGCAGTGTGTAGGTGTGTCCCTGCTTCAGCACAAATTTTATTAAATTTAAAAAAAAAAAATTAAATTGTTTTTTTGGTTTCTGACTTTCCACCTGCCTGCTACGCATATCACATGGTTGACACGTGATTGATAGCTAGTGGGTCACAGATCATCTTAACCAATTGGCACAGCTCAGTGGGAACTGAAACTATTACCATTGGCGGATTTGGCGGGACATTGGCTCATGACTGCACGTGTAGTCTCCTTAATTGGCTCGTGACTGCAAGTGTAGCCAGTGAGTGGGACAGCAGTGTGTTTGTAGCGTTGGCAGTAGTCAGTCGGACTCACAGAGCTCTGAGGGTGGCAGCTTAAACGCTGAGCAGAATTCAGTGGGATTTTTTTGCAACTAGCTCCCAGTAGTGCATTGCTGCTCCTGCTCTTGATATATGGATAGGAAGTGGAAGCTTAAAAATGCTTGATGATGAAATGCGAGTATCTTTATCTAATATTCCACTAAATATTCAGAAACTGTGTTCATCCCATCAACCTAATACATCCCATTAAAATAGTAAGTAGCTATTGGTGTTATTAAACTTGTTTTAATTCTTGCACATACATACTGTTACTTGTAAATGCATTTTGTTATTATATAATTTGTGTCCGTATCTCTTAAAACAAGTTAGTTTAACCTCCTTTTTGCTAGTACAACTGAATTACTGTGTCACGAAATGATGTAGGTCTACAAAGTGTGTCACCAACATGAAAAGTTTGGAAAGCTCTGGTTTACAGCATTGCAGTGCAATCTGTGTCTCAGTATAGTCTGGCAAATTTTAGTACAGTAATTGACACTATTTTACAGGTACAGTATTTATTGAATACTGTGCTGAGCTAGTGTTAAACTAAACGTAGCACTATTGCACCTCTAATATATGTTAGTTTAAACATGTTTTTAAGTTTTTAAACACACTGGCAAGTGAAAAGATAGCTAAAACTGCCTTGTTTCACTTTAAGGCGGTTTTCACTTTACAGCGGGGCTCCGGTCCCTAACCCGCTGTATGAGCGGGGTATACCTGTGTGTATATATATATATATATATATATATATATATATATATATATATATAGTGGAGAAAAGGATGCACTCGCCAGGATTTTCAAATCGTTACCTTTATTACTTGCAACGTTTCGGGTATTACCCCCTCCGTCAGACATCAACAAGAATAACAACCACCCACCGTGCCTTATAAACCCTTATAGTCTCCACTATATCTGCATGATAATGTTTGCAATGCTTTTGTGTTCTTTGCCTCTGTTCTGGTAACTGTTAGCATCAGATGACCTGTCCTGATCAGGTTGTGATTGGCTGTTCTAGCCATTACCCATTGTTGATGATCATATGATTGTATTGTTTGTATGGTGGTTGCCATGGCAACCGGGCTGTCAGATCTACTATGCTGTTTCGGCGGGTAGAGCCAATCACCCTGACCTGGTGTCTATCTGGTATGGGGTTATCCTCATATTGTTACATGCCTGTTCGTGTTGTATGATGTTTAGGTTATTGATATACGTTGTTTGTTCACATATGCTGGGATGTCTATTGGCACTAGGGAGTCCGGCTGCCGGGTCGCCATCTGATGACGTCAGCTGGTGGGAGTGGCGATTCTGATTGCGGCTCGGTTCTGGAGTACTTGTGAGGCTTTATAAGGCACGGTGGGGGTAAGTAGATGGTTGTTATTTTTATTGATGTCTGACGAAGGGGGTAATACCCTGAAACGTTACAAGTAATAAAGGTAACGATTTGAAAATCTTGGCAAATGCATCCTTTTCTCCACTACCTATACTTGATCTTGGAAGCACCCTGCGTAGACGTCAGGTAACCGTGAGTGCTGGCCCTTTGTTTAATTATAAAATAAATATTTATGTATATGCTCATATACATATATAATTATGTGCTTATATGTATATATACACATATTAACACATACATATATATGTATATAAGCATATACATATATATTTATAGAGAACACACAGTTCCCATAGACCGCTATGTAAAGACACTTTTCAATAAATGGGCACGCGATAAATTAGCCCACCACTTCTAGCCATTTATGTGTTGTTGAAATGTTAAATGTAATGGTCCTTTAATTCTCGCAAATGGGTTAAACATGTAGTAAGGGTCAGCGCTGCGGCTGCACACCCAGTGACTGGCAGCTGTGTTAAACGCCAATTTACTAAAGTGCGGACAGACATGATAATTCGGCCCCAAGTAGTGAATTTTACATGGTGTCTGGCATTTAACATAAAAAATATCTATTGAACATCTGATTATATTTTATGTGATCTCACTGAATACAGCATCTTCTCTGTCTCTGCAGATAGAAGCTGCGATGGAAGCAATTCATAAACAGAAACAAGCACAACACAAAAAGACAATGGAGGTAAGCGTTTTACTTCTATTCGAACCAACATCTACACTTCTAGTTCTCAAATTTTAGATATTCTGAAAATGTTCTTTATTATGTCCCATTGATTATTTTTCACATAAAATTGTAAATATCGATGAAGATACTGTGATGTCATTCTTCCGAAGCTCTGTCATTGGTGAATACCAGAGTTCTCAACCCTACAACAAAAGCTCCAAAAGTAACATAGTAGATGAGGTTGAAAAAAGACAGAAGTCCATCGAGTTCAACCTATACGAATCTTAATTTATCTACAATAAAAGCTTCAATAGAAACATAGGGGATATTTATCAAGCTGTCAACTGCAAATACACTGTAATTCCGTGTCGTAATTGTTGCGAGATTGATCCGACATAGTTATCAAAGCTTCAAGATCGGCAAATGCTGAAATTTGTGACGTAAAATACGAACCGGCGATGATGTCTTCCCTATACCCCCCTGGAAGGCCCAGCTAACTCCCTAATACCGCCTACACCTATGTAATGTCTTCTCTATACCCCCCTGAAATGCCCAGCTAACTCCCTAATACCGCCTACACCTATGTAATGTCTTCCCTATACCCCCTGAAATGCCCAGCTAACTCCCTAATACCGCCTACACCTATGTAATGTCTTCTCTATACCCCCCTGAAATGCCCAGCTAACTCCCTAATACCGCCTACACCTATGTAATGTCTTCCCTATACCCCCTGGAAGGCCCAGCTAACTCCCTAATACCACCTACACCTATGTAATGTCTTCTCTATACCCCCCTGAAATGCCCAGCTAACTCCCTAATACCGCCTACACCTATGTAATGTCTTCCCTATACCCCCCTGGAAGGCCCAGCTAACTCCCTAATACCGCCTACACCTATGTAATGTCTTCCCTATACCCCCCTGGAAGGCCCAGCTAACTCTCTAATACCGCCTACACCTATGTAATGTCTTCCCTATACCCCCTGAAATGCCCAGCTAACTCCCTAATACCGCCTACACCTATGTAATGTCTTCTCTATACCACCCTGAAATGCCCAGCTAACTCCCTAATACCGCCTACACCTATGTAATGTCTTCCCTATACCCCCCTGGAAGGCCCAGCTAACTCCCTAATACCGCCTACACCTATGTAATGTCTTCCCTATACCCCCCTGGAAGGCCCAGCTAACTCCCTAATACCGCCTACACCTATGTAATGTCTTCCCTATACCCCCCTGGAAGGCCCAGCTAACTCCCTAATACCGCCTTCACCTATGTAATGTCTTCCCTATACCCCCTGAAATGCCTAGCTAACTTCCTAATACCGCCTACACCTATGTAATGTCTTCCCTATACCCCCTGGAAGGCCCAGCTAACTCCCTAATACCGCCTACACCTATGTAATGTCTTCCCTATACCCCCCTGGAAGGCCCAGCTAACTCTCTAATACCGCCTACACCTATGTAATGTCTTCCCTATACCCCCTGAAATGCCCAGCTAACTCCCTAATACCGCCTACACCTATGTAATGTCTTCTCTATACCCCCCTGAAATGCCCAGCTAACTCCCTAATACCGCCTACACCTATGTAATGTCTTCCCTATACCCCCCTGGAAGGCCCAGCTAACTCCCTAATACCGCCTACACCTATGTAATGTCTTCCCTATACCCCCCTGGAAGGCCCAGCTAACTCCCTAATACCTCCTACACCTATGTAATGTCTTCCCTATACCCCCCTGGAAGGCCCAGCTAACTCCCTAATACCACCTACACCTATGTAATGTCTTCCCTATACCCCCTGAAATGCCCAGCTAACTTCCTAATACCGCCTACACCTATGTAATGTCTTCTCTATACCCCCCTGAAATGCCCAGCTAACTCCCTAATACCGCCATGACCTATGTAATGTCTTCCTTATACCCCCCTGAAACACCCAGCTAACTCCCTAATACCGCCTACACCTATGTAATGTCTTCCCTATACCCCCCTGAAATGCCCAGCTAACTCCCTAATACCGCCTACACCTATGTAATGTCTTCCCTATACCCCCCTGGAACACCCAGCTAACTCCCTAATACCGCCTACACCTATGTAATGTCTTCCCTATACCCCCTGGAAGACCCAGCTAACTCAATAATACTGCCTACACCTATGTAATGTCTTTCCTATACCCCCCTGGAAGCCCAGCTAACTCCCTAATACCGCCTACACCTATGTAATGTCTTCCCTATACCCCCCTGAAATGCCCAACTAACTCCCTAATACCGCCTACACCTATGTAATGTCTTCCCTATACCCCCCTGGAACACCCAGCTAACTCCCTAATACCGCCTACACCTATGTAATGTCTTCCCTATACCCCCTGGAAGACCCAGCTAACTCAATAATACTGCCTACACCTATGTAATGTCTTTCCTATACCCCCCTGGAAGGCCCAGCTAACTCCCTAATACCGCCTACACCTATGTAATGTCTTCCCTATACCCCCCTGGAACACCCAGCTAACTCCCTAAAACCCCCTACACCTATGTAATGTCTTCCCTATACCCCCCTGGAACACCCAGCTAACTCCCTAATACCACTTACACCTATGTAATGTCTTCCCTATACCCCCCTGGAACACCCAGCTAACGCCCTAATACCACCTACACCTATGTAATGTCTTCCCTATACCCCCCTGGAACACCCAGCTAACTCCCTAATACTGCCTACACCTATGTAATGTCTTCCCTATACCCCCCTGGAACACCTGGCTAACTCCCTAATACTGCCTACACCTATGTAATGTCTTCCCTATACCCCCCTGGAACACCCAGCTAACTCCCTAATACTGCCTACACCTATGTAATGTCTTCCCTATACCCCGCTGGAAGGCCCAGCTAACTCCCTAATACCACCTACACCTATGTAATGTCGTCTTCCCTATACCCCCTGGAAGGCCCAGCTAATTCCCTAATACCACCTACACCTATGTAATGTCTTCCCTAAACCCCCTGGAAAACCCAGCTAACTCCCTAATACCACCTAAACCTATGTAATGTCTTCCCTATACCCCCCTGGAAGGCCCAGCTAACTCCCTAATACCACCTTCACCTATTTAATGTCTTCCCTATACCCCCCTGGAACACCCAGCTAACTCCCACAGAACGCCTAAACCTACGTAATGCCTACAATCTACCTGACTTATAAAGTATACAAAAATAAAAACCTCCCTATTATAACAATCGGAGCTTTGTTGCTACATTACCAATGTTAAATTGATATAAATTGTTATGTATAATACATATTATTGTAAGTATTGTATATAATGTAAAATGTAGTTAATTTTTATTGTTATTTCTATTATTTTAAGCAAAAGTAGATCATTTAAATGATATAGTTATGCTTAAAATAATAAAAGGCATCACATACTTCCCACAGAACACTCACTTATGCCCATTCTGACAGGCACTGAAGTATGACTGTGTGTGCCCTGTCTGTGGCTGTTTCAGTGAATGTTTGTATGTGTTGCTATATCTGTATGTTTGTGTACAAATTAGCATGTATGTATACATTTGTGCATGTCTGTTTGCATACGTCTGTGCATGTGTGTGCCCACTTGCTATGTGTTTTTCTGCATGTCTGTGTTGGGGTGTCTGTGTATATGTATAGTTGTGTGTATATATTTATATGTATGTGTGTGTGTGTGTGTGTGTCCATGCATGCATGCATGCATGTACTAATATTTTTATGTATGCTAATTTCCATTTTAATAAAGTATTTTTCCATTTAGAATTCATTATCTACTAGATAATTGCAGCTCTGCAGTTGAAGGGTTATAGACCCCCACATAAATAAATTCATCGGGCAGCTATAGTTTAAGTTTGATCAAAGTTTCTGATTAAATTTAAATGTTCAAAGTTGCATAACTTTGGAATAAAAGAAAAAATGTAATTGTATATATATATATATATATATATATATATACACACACACACACACACACATAATATATATAATACTTCGAGATTGTAAGTACCCATGGGAATTAGGCCCTCAATGCCTCATGTATGTGTTTGTAAAATGTTGTCTTGTCTCTTACAAGTTTAATATCATTGTTTTATTGAAATGAATTGTACACATGGACAACGCTGCGGAATATGTTGGTGCTTCATAAATAAAGAATAATAATTTTATATATATATATATATATATATATATATACACACACACAGTGCTGACATACATACACATATATTTACATATATAATCAAACACACACACACACAAATATCCCTGTTTAGCAAGGACGTAAAACAAGATTAATCTAACTTTTTGCAAGTGGGCTTTTTCCAATTGTTACTTTTTCACACTAAGGTGAGGTTGGGATATAGGTTAGGTGAGTGAGGGCTTCACTATTTAAAGTGGCAGGTGCCTCAGTTTAAAATAATTTTATTATTATACTATTGCTTGAACAAAATGATGTGTTAAACTGCAGTACAGGGGTTAAACACATAGTTAAAGTCAGCTCTGGACTGGGAATGTAATACTTGTCCAGATTTGAACACTACTGCTGAGCCAGGTAGGCACGCCACATGTACTAGATTAGCGGTGTAAAGCAACTTAGGGACACCACATTTACTAGATTAGCAGTGTAAAGCCAGTTAGGCACGCCACATGTACTAGATTAGCAGTGTAAAGCAACTTAGGGACACCACATGTACTAGATCAGCAGTGTAAAGCCAGTTAGGCACGCCACATGTACTAGATTAGCAGTGTAAAGCAACTTAGGGACACCACATGTACTAGATCAGCAGTGTAAAGCCAGTTAGGCACGCCACATGTACTAGATCAGCAGTGTAAAGCCAGTTAGGCACCCACATGTACTAGATCAGCAGTGTAAAGCCAGTTAGGCACCCACATGTACTAGATCAGCAGTGTAAAGCCAGTTAGGCACCCACATGTACTAGATCAGCAGTGTAAAGCCAGTTAGGCACGCCACATGTACTAGATCATCAGTGTAAAGCCAGTTAGGCATGCCACATGTACTAGATCAGCAGTGTAAAGCCAGTTAGGCACCCACATGTACTAGATCCGCAGTGTAAAGCCAGTTAGGCACACCACATGTACTAGATCAGCAGTGTAAAGCCAGTTAGGCACCCACATGTACTAGATCAGCAGTGTAATTCCAGTTAGGAACACCACATGTACTAGATCAGCAGTGTAAAGCCAGTTAGGCACACCACATGTAATAGATCACCAGTGTAAAGCCAGTTAGGCACCCACATGTACTAGATCAGCAGTGTAAAGCCAGTTAGGCACACCACATGTACTAGATTCTGCAGTGTAAAGCCAATTAGGCACACCACATGTACTAGATCAGCAGTGTAAAGCCAGTTAGGCACCCACATGTACTAGATCAGCAGTGTAAAGCCAGTTAGGCACACCACATGTACTAGATTCTGCAGTGTAAAGCCAATTAGGCACACCACATGTACTAGATCAGCAGTGTAAAGCCAGTTAGGCATGCCACATGTACTAGATCAGCAGTGTAAAGCCAGTTAGGCACACCACATGTAATAGATCAGCAGTGTAAAGCCAGTTAGGCACGCCACATGTACTAGATCAGCAGTGTAAAGCCAGTTAGGCACACCACATGTAATAGATCAGCAGTGTAAAGCCAGTTAGGCACCCACATGTACTAGATCAGCAGTGTAAAGCCAGTTAGGCACACCACATGTAATAGATCAGCAGTGTAAAGCCAGTTAGGCACCCACATGTAATAGATCAGCAGTGTAAAGCCAGTTAGGCACCCACATGTACTAGATCAGCAGTGTAAAGCCAGTTAGGCATGCCACATGTAATAGATCAGCAGTGTAAAGCCAGTTAGGCACACCACATGTAATAGATCAGCAGTGTAAAGCCAGTTAGGCACCCACATGTACTAGATCAGCAGTGTAAAGCCAGTTAGGCACCCACATGTAATAGATCAGCAGTGTAAAGCCAGTTAGGCACCCACATGTACTAGATCAGCAGTGTAAAGCCAGTTAGGCACACCACATGTAATAGATCAGCAGTGTAAAGCCAGTTAGGCACCCACATGTACTAGATCAGCAGTGTAAAGCCAGTTAGGCACGCCACATGTAATAGATCAGCAGTGTAAAGCCAGTTAGGCACGCCACATGTAATAGATCAGCAGTGTAAAGCCAGTTAGGCACCCACATGTAATAGATCAGCAGTGTAAAGCCAGTTAGGCACCCACATGTACTAGATCAGCAGTGTAAAGCCAGTTAGGCACACCACATGTAATAGATCAGCAGTGTAAAGCCAGTTAGGCACCCACATGTACTAGATCCGCAGTGTAAAGCCAGTTAGGCACACCACATGTAATAGATCAGCAGTGTAAAGCCAGTTAGGCATGCCACATGTACTAGATCAGCAGTGTAAAGCCAGTTAGGCACACCACATGTACTAGATCAGCAGTGTAAAGCCAGTTAGGCACACCACATGTAATAGATCAGCAGTGTAAAGCCAGTTAGGCACCCACATGTACTAGATCAGCAGTGTAAAGCCAATTAGGCACACCACATGTACTAGATCAGCAGTGTAAAGCCAATTAGGCACACCACATGTACTAGATCAGCAGTGTAAAGCCAATTAGGCATGCCACATGTACTAGATCCGCAGTGTAAAGCCAGTTAGGCACACCACATGTAATAGATCAGCAGTGTAAAGCCAGTTAGGCACGCCACATGTACTAGATCAGCAGTGTAAAGCCAGTTAGGCACGCCACATGTACTAGATCAGCAGTGTAAAGCCAATTAGGCACACCACATGTACTAGATCAGCAGTGTAAAGCCAGTTAGGCACACCACATGTAATAGATCAGCAGTGTAAAGCCAGTTAGGCACCCACATGTACTAGATCAGCAGTGTAAAGCCAGTTAGGCACGCCACATGTACTAGATCATCAGTGTAAAGCCAATTAGGCACACCACATGTACTAGATCAGCAGTGTAAAGCCAATTAGGCACACCACATGTACTAGATCAGCAGTGTAAAGCCAATTAGGCATGCCACATGTACTAGATCCGCAGTGTAAAGCCAGTTAGGCACCCACATGTAATAGATCAGCAGTGTAAAGCCAATTAGGCACGCCACATGTACTAGATTCCGCAGTGTAAAGCCAGTTTGGAGATTACTTTAAGTATGTATTAAATGTTTTGCAGGTGTTAAACACATATGGAAACTAATGTAATACTTAAAAGCTCTAGCACACAACTGCCCAAAATAAATTTGACCGTCGCCCTCAGCACTGTTGGGCAGAAAACAGTTTCACTCTTCTTAATTAATTAATTAAGCATTTTTATTTGTAACAAACTATTGAAATGCATACACTTAATAACTAATGCCCTATGAAAATTTTAATAAAAAAATCTGATAATACTCATACTCAGATTGGACAAAGTTAATCAGTGGAGTCCCCCAGGGATCAGTACTGGGCCCCGTTCTTTTTAATATTTTTATAAATGACTTGGAGCAAGGATTAAATAGCGACATCTCTATTTTTGCAGATGATACTAAGTTAAGTAAGGTCATTAGGTCAGAGCAGGATGAACTTTCATTACAAAGGGATCTGCAAAAATTAGAAGTATGGGCAAGTAAATGGAAAATGAGATTTAATACGGAAAAATGCAAGGTTCTACATTTTGGAAGTAAAAATAAGCAGGCAACGTATTTTTTAAATGGGACAAGACTTAGCCAAACAGAGGAGGAAAGGGATTTGGGAGTAGTAATAGATAACAAGCTAAAGATGGGTGCACAATGTAGGGCAGCGACTTCAAAGGCTAATAAGATACTAGCATGTATTAAAAGAGGCATTGATTCAAGGGAGGAAAGCATAATTCTGTCACTATATAAAGCCCTGGTAAGACCTCACCTTGAGTATGGAGTGCAGTTCTGGGTACCGATTGCAATAAAGATATTGCAGAACTAGAAAAAGTTCAGAGAAGGGCCACAAAGCTAATAAGGGGATTGGAAAAATTAACCTATTAGGAGAGGCTAGCCAAACTGGGTCTGTTTTCTTTAGAAAAAAGGCGCTTGAGAGGTGACATGATTACTTTATATAAATATTTTCAAGACCCATATTCAGAGATGGCAGAAGCTCTGTTTATTCCAAGAAAATTGTTTCTGACAAGAGGTCACAATTTAAGGTTGGAGGAAAGGAGATTTAATCTCCTGCAACGGAAACGGTTTTTCACTGTAAGAGCAATAAAATTGTGGAACTCATTACCAAAGGAGGTAGTGAATGCCAATACCCTAGATACATTTAAAAATAGTCTGGATACATTTCTGTATATAAACAAAATTCATGGATATGATTGCTAGTGAGTCACCTTTTAGTGGGGTTATTTAAGCTTAACTGGAGCTTTTTGTAAGTATTTTAGATTTGTATAGTTTGAACTTGATGGACTTCAGTCTTTTTTCAACCTTATCTACTATGTTATTATGTTATTATAATTGAATTATATTTTTTAGTCATTATCTTTTGCATAAGTAAGAATAGAGTGCAATGTGGCCATCAGTGGCTGATCCTCCGTTTAAAACTGTTAGGCAAATTAGAACATTTTAGGAATGGTGCCTTTAAATAAATTGCCTTTGATTGTCAGCAAATATCACATTATTACAGATATATTATTATTAGACTCTAATCTATTTATAAGCCACATGCTCCTCTGAGATTAGCTTTATGCAGTTTAAATTAGTCTAACATATTTGTCTACCATTTAATCTCACATTTTGAAATGTAATGCAGCCTTCCGTTTGTGTTCTTTATGATCTCTATATTAACCTTCTTTGATTTCATTAATTTAGTCTAAACGAATGTATGAGCAGAAGTGCCGGGAGAAAGAAGAGGCTGAATTAGCTGTGACTCGTCCTAAAAATGCCTTAAATCCCAAACAACAAGAAAAGGTAACCAATGACATATGGCGATGGAATTCAGATAGCAAAATATACAGCTTTGATTGATTAATTGATCTCTAAAAGTAAATGTGCCCCACTTAAAGGGACATAAAACCCAACCTTTCATGATTCAGATAGAGCATACAATTTTAAACATTTTTTTCAATTTACTTATCTAATTTACTTTATTCTCTTGGTATTCTTTGTTGAAAAGCATACCTATGTAGACTCTGGAACAGCAATGCACTACTATGAGCTAAATTGTGATTGGTGGCTGCACATATATGCCTCTTGTCATTGGCTCTCATCTAGTTCATCTAGCTCCCAGTAGTGTACTACTGCAGCTTCAACAAAGAATACCAAGAGAATGAAGTAAATTTGGTAATAGAAGTAAATTGGAAAATTTCCCAAAATTTTAAGCTCTTTCTGAATCACAAAATAACACATTTAAGTTTCATATGACTTTAAAGCAACACGTATTATTTGTAAAACAAAATCATGAAGGAAAAATGCAACAAAAATATACGAAATTCTATAAAAGGAGTGACCAAATAACAATTTACAAACAGGATGATGTTGGTTCCCTCAGACCATAAACCATTTTTCTATTAATGTATAAATTCAAATTTGTCACCTAGATTACGAGTTTTGCGTTAGAGGCTGTGCGGTGCTAACGAGCAGTTTATGCTCACCGCTCACTTACAGACAACGCTGGTATTACGGGTTTTTACAAACCCAGCGTCAGCCGCAAAAAAGTGAGCGTAGAGCAAAATTTAGCTCCACATCTCACCTCAATACCAGCGCTGCTTACGTTAGCGGTGAGCTGCCTAAATGTGCTCGTGCACGATTTCCCCATAGGAATCAATGGGGGAGAGCCGGCTGAAAAAAAGTCTAACACCTGCAAAAAAGCAGCTTAACCCCTTAATGACCACAGCACTTTTCCATTTTCTGTCCGTTTGGGACCAAGGCTATTTTTACATTTTTGCGGTGTTTGTGTTTAGCTGTAATTTCCCTCTTACTCATTTACTGTACCCACACATATTATATACCGTTTTTCTCGCCATTAAATTAACTTTCTAAAAATACCATTATTTTCATCATATCTTATAATTTACTATAAAAAAAATTATAAAATATGAGGAAAAAATGGAAAAAAACACACTTTTTTTAACTTTGACCCCCAAAATCTGTTACACATCTACAACCACCAAAAAAAAACCATGCTAAATAGTTTCTAAATTTTGTCCTGAGTTTAGAAATACCTAATATTTACATGTTCTTTGCTTTTTTTGAAAGCTATAGGGCCATAAATACAAGTAGCATTTTGCTATTTCCAAACTACTTTTTTTCAAAATTAGCGCTAGTTACATTGGAACACTAATATCTTTCAGGAATCCCTGAATATCCGTTGACATGTATATATTTTTTTTTAGAAGACATCCCAAAGTATTGATCTAGGCCAATTTTGGTATATTTCATGCCACCATTTCACCGCCAAATGCGATCAAATACAAAAAATCGTTCACTTTTTCACAAATTTTTTCACAAACTTTCGGTTTCTCACTGAAATTATTTACAAACAGCTTGTGCAATTATGGCACAAATGGTTGTAAATGCTTCTCTGGGATCCCCTTTGTTCAGAAATAGCAGACATATATGGCTTTGGCATTGCTTTTTGGTAATTAGAAGGCCGCTAAATGCCGCTGCGCACCACACGTGTATTATGCCCAGCAGTGCAGGGGTTAATTAGGGAGCTTGTATGGTTAATTTTAGCTTTAGTGTAGTGTAGTAGACAACCCAAAGTATTGATCTAGGCCCATTTTGGTATATTTCATGCCACCATTTCACCGCCAAATGCGATCAAATAAAAAAAAAAACGTTAAATTTTTCACAATTTTAGGTTTCTCACTGAAATTATTTACAAACAGCTTGTGCAATTATGGCACAAATGGTTGTAAATGCTTCTCTGGGATCCCCTTTGTTCAGAAATAGCAGATATATATGACTTTGGCGTTGCTTTCTGGTAATTAGAAGGCCGCAAAATGCTGCTGCGCATCACACGTGTATTATGGCTAGCAGTGAAGGGGTTAATTAGGAAGTTTGTAGGGAGCTTGCAGGGTTAATTTTAGCTTTAGTGTAGAGATCAGCCTCCCACCTGACACATCAGACCCCCTGATCCCTCCCAAACAGCTCCCTTCCCTCCCCCACCCCACAATTGTCCCCGCCATCTTAAGTACTGGCAGAAAGTCTGCCAGTACTAAAATAAAAGCTTTTTGGGGGGTTTAGGTTTAAAAAAAAAAAAAAAAAAATTCTTCTGCTGTGTAGGACCCCCCTTAGCCTCCAACCTCCCTGATCCCCCCCAAAACAGCTCTGTAACCTTCCCCATCTGCCTTATTGGGGGCCATCTTGGGTACTGGCAGCTGTCTGCCAGTACCCAGCTTGCACAAAAAAAGGGCTTTTTTTTCTTCTTTTTTTTTTCTTTCTGTAGTGTAGCTTCCCCAACCCCCCCCCAAACCCCCACCACCTCATTGATCGTTTGTTTTTTTTAACTATTTAAACTGATTATAACTTGTTAATTTAACACCATTTTCTGTAGTGTAGCGGTTCCCACCCGCTCCCTCCCCGTGCACGCGCCCGCCCCCGCCCTCCCGTGCACGCACGCACGTCCGTGCGCGCCCCCCGGGCATCCCCGCCCACGATCCCGCCCCCCTCCACATCTCCAGGGCCATCGATGGCCGCCACCCGCCTCCCGGTACTGCTCCCACCCACCAACGAAGGAAGCCACCGATCTCCGGTGCAGAGAGGGCCACAGAGTGGCTCTCTCTGCATCGGATGGCTTCAAAAGGTTATTGCAGGATGCCTCCATATCGAGGCATCACTGCAATAACCGGAAAGCAGCTGGAAGCAAACAGGATCGCTTCCAGCTGCTTTCCACACCGAGGACGTGCAGGGTACGTCCTCAGGCATTAACTGCCTTTTTTTTGAGGACGTACCCTGCACGTCCTCGGTCGTTAAGGGGTTAAAGCTCCTAACGCAGCCCCATTGATTCCTATGGGGAAATACTTTTTATGTCTACACCTAACACCCTAACATGAACCCCAAGTCTAAACACCCCTAATCTTACACTTATTAACCCCTAATCTGCCGCCCACGACATCGCCGACACCTGCATTATATTATTAACCCCTAATATGCCGCTCCGGACACCGCCGCCACCTACATTATACTTATGAACCCCTAATCTGCCGCCCCCAACATCGCCGACACCTACATTTTATTTATTAACCCCTACTCTGCCGCCTCCAATGTCGCCACAACCTACCTACATTTATTAACCCCTAATCTGCCGCCCCCAACGTCGCTGCCACTATAATAAAGTTATTAACCCCTAAATCTAAATCTAACCCTAACCCTAACACCCCCTAACTTAAATATAATTTAAATAAAATTACTACAATTAACTAAATTATTCCTATTTAAAACTAAATACTTAACTATAAAATAAACCCTAAGATAGCTACAATATAACTAATAGTTACATTGTAGCTAGCTTAGGGTTTATTTTTATTTTACAGGCAACTTTGTATTTATTTTAACTAGGTACAATAGTTATTAAATAGTTATTAACTATTTAACAACTACCTAGTTAAAATAAAGACAAATTTACCTGTAAAATAAAACCGAACCTAAGTTACAATTACACCTAACACTACACTACAATTAAATTAATTACCTAAATTAAATACAATTAATTACAATAAAAAAATTATCTAAAGTACAAAAACAAACAAACACTAAATTACAGAAAATAATAAAGAAATTACAAGATTTTTAAACTAATTACACCTAATCTAATCCCCCTAACAAAATAAAAAAGCCCCCCCCCCAAATAAAAAAAGCCCTACCCTACACTAAATTACAAATAGCCCTTAAAAGGGCCTTTTGCGGGGCATTGCCCCAAAGTAATCAGCTCTTTTACCTGTAAAAAAATTACAATTCAACCCCCCCAACATTAAAACCCACCACCCACATAACCAACCCTACTCTAAAACCCACCCAATCCCCCCTTAAAAAAAACCTAACACTAACCCCCTGAAGGTCACCCTACCGGGGGACGTCTTCACCCAACCGGGCAGAAGTGGTCCTTCCAGACGGGCAGAAGTTTTCATCCAAGCCGGGCAGAAGTGGTCCTCCAGACGGGCAGAGGTCTTCATCCAGACGGCATCTTCTATCTTCATCCATCCGGCGCGGAGCGGATCCATCTTCAAGACATCCGACGTGGAGCATCCTCTTCATCCGACGGCAGACGACTGAATGAAGGTTCCTTTAAATGACGTCAGCCAAGATGGCGTCCCTTCAATTCCCTTCAATTCCAATCGGAATTAAGGTAGAAAAAATCCTATTGGCTGATGCAATCAGCCAATAGGATTGAACTGGCATTCTATTGGCTGATTAGAACAGCCAATAGAATGCCAGCTCAATCCTATTGGCTGATTGGATCAGCTAATAGGATTGAACTTCAATCCTATTGGCTGATTGCATCAGCCAATAGGATTTTTTCCTACCTTAATTCTACCTGTTTTCTACCTTTTTTCTACCTTAATAATATTTAACTAGTGTTTGCGATGCGGAAGTGCGGCGGTTTAAGGGTTAATATATTTATTATAGTGGCGGCAATGTCCGGTTTGGCAGATTAGGGGTTAAAAAATGTATTTTAGTGTTTGCGATGTGGGTGGGGGGGGCCTCGGTTTAGGGGCTGATAGTTAGTTTATGGATGTTAGTGTACTTTTTAGCACTTTAGTTAAGAGTTTTATGCTATGGCGTTGCGTAAAACTCTTAACTACTGACTTTAAAATGCGGTATCAGGCTTGACAGGAGATGGTCTACCGCTCACTTTTGGTCAGACTCGTAATACCGGCGCTATGCAAGTCCCATTGAAAATATAGGATATGCAATTGACGTAAGTGGATTTGCGGTATTTCCGAGTCTGGCCAAAAAAATGAGCGGTACACCTGTACCTGCAAGACTCGTAATACCAGCGGGCGTTAAAAAGCCGCATTAGGACCTCTTAACGCTGCTTTTTAAGGCTAATGCACAACTCGTAATCTAGCCGCGTGTTTGTTGCAGAGAGAATTATTGATTATTTGAAGTGCTACATCTGTGGGAATTGACAGTAATATATTGCGTTATACCAATATATTTCTACTAACTTGTTTAAGGGACTTTTAACCAAATATCATATAAAACTATCACTAACTACTGGATGTCAATGATGTATTTTTTGTTTTGTTGTAGAGTTTTGCTAAATTGGCCCACTCAAAAATTGCTGTAGAAGATTCTGGTAAGCAATGTAGATTAATATGTTAAGAATGGTAATTAGTGGCATCTCTACCTTGTCATCTGACACGATGAAGAGACTTAAGTGTCACTTTTTTATTTATAAATTAATTAAAACAAGTGTTTGTCCATTGGTGTTTGTTTTATTTTTAGAAACTAAATGATGCAGCAAACAATATATATATATTTAAATAGAGAACAACATATTAGATCATCATAAAGTTGTTTATTAAAACATTTTCAAGTTTGACTTCACTAAAGATTACAGTGCACAGACATTTTAGTCACTTGGCCAAAAATTGCACAGACCATAATTTTTGTGCTCACTGTTCAAAAAACCTGAGAGGGAACATTGATTAACAGGAAGTACCTACTAACCAATGAGCATTAGCAGGAAGTTCTCATCAGCCATTTTATATCAGTAGGAAGTGCACATATTATACAATTATTTGATTCAATTTAAACAGATTTAGTTTTTCATGAAAAAAAGGGAAACATCACCAGGTTTAGCTATAACTTCTCTTTTGAGTACAATATACCTTTAAATTATGAGGCTTATAATATGCTAAATGATGTTAATATTTAAATATAGACATTAAATAGCCTACCTCATTCGATATGTGGTGCTTCCATAATGTAAATGTGCACAATTTTTTTATGTGCACGCTTTCTATGGCACCAGATCCTACTGAGCATGTGCAAGATTCACAGAATATACATATATGCATTTTGTGATTAACTGATGGCTGTCACATGATGCAGCAGGAAGGAAAATAAAACGAAATTTGTCAGAAAAAAATCTGCTACTAATGTGAAATTCAAACTAAGTGCTTATGCATTGTCTATTTATTATGCTATTGTCTTGTGTTTAGTGGCCCTTTAATGGTTGTATTATCTAAAAGCTTTCACACTATTATCGGCACATTCTCACCCCAAAAAAATGACAACTAATGATTCTCACATACTTTTTTTTATGGTTTTACACTGATACAATATGAGGTTAAATTGCGGGTTTGTTTTAACTCAAATATTGTTTCTCATGGGCTTGATGCAAATCGAATTTTAAGGATATCCTGATGTGACCAAGTGTCAGGGTCGATTGGCCGCGAATCTGCAGGGGGCGGCATTGCAACAGCAGTTCAACAGAACTGCTGCTGCAATGATAAATGCCGACAGCGTATATACTGTATACAGTTGTGCACTGCTGCTCCTTCAATAAAGGATATCAAGAGAATGAAGGAAAATTGATAATAGAAGTCAATTAGAAAGTTGTTTAAATTGATATGCCCTGGGGCTAATTAATTATGTGTATGGCGGACATGATCCGCTGTATCGATCACGTCCGCCAGACATTGATAAATGCCGACAGCAAATGCTGTCAGCATTTATCATTGCACAAGCAGTTCTGGTGAACTGCTTGTGCAATGCCACTCCCTGCAGATTTGTGGCCAATCGGCCGCTAGCAGGGGGTGTCAATCAACCCGATCGTATGCAATCGGGCGAATTGATGTCCGCCGCCTCAGAAACAGATGTGTTTTGCCCCATTCAGGCCATGATAATTCGGCCCCTCTATCTGACTCAAATGAAAAAATAGGTTTTCATGTCCCTTTAATGTTTCAACAGTTTTCACTTAATTGTCTTGTTAGGGGTGTAAATAGCACCGTGAGGCGTGCAGAAACAGATTAGTCTCATGCTCTCATTAAGGGGTTAATACATTTTATTGGGCTTTTATATATGTGGAAAGGTTATAGAGAGGAGCGCCAGTTAAGTCAAGGTCTGATGTGTGTGTGTGTGAGTCGTGTGTTCACACTAGAGCGATAGAAACCCTTATGTTGGGGGTTTATTTTTATGTATGATGTAGATGCTTATGTGGTAGTGAGACACCTAGAAGATGGATGTGAGATATGTAATATAGCACAATTTATTACAATTTACAAATACAATATATAACTGATAAACATGGATCCATGGTACATAGTAAAAAAATATGTTGTAAAATGTGTAGGGTTAAAAATCAAGGGGATGGGACCCTACAGGGGCAGATTGTCCCCAAAGTTGTATGTAAGGAGGGTGGACTTAGTGACAATGTGTCACCCTCTACTCCCTATGGTGATATGGAGGGTGGTAAAACAACTTGCATAAATTGGACAGTTAAAAACGGATTAGTGGAGTGGTATCCACAAAATTGGAGAGTACAATTTCAACAGAAAAAATATATACGGTTCAAAAAGGTGTCCTATGCGGACAGAATCTTATACGTATAAATGTGGAACTTAACTCTGAATCATATATGAACCAATATAAACAAAAACCGTATGTGAAATGATATGCAGTGAAAAAGAAAATAAAAATAGAAAAAGGTGATCAAAAATAAACTAGTGTGTACACATCTAGAAAAATGTGATATCAGAAAACATTGTGATATCAAAAAAATGTTAATGTGATGTGATCTCAAAAATTAAAAGTTAAAAAAGAAAATCACATACCATAAAAGTGTGTAATCAAAAATGTGAACTTGTGTTATCAAAAATGTGAATCGATATACATTTAATCAACAATAATAACTAAATCAAGGACAGTGAACAATTATTAATTAAACTTAGATGATGGACAAATGTTAGGGATACATTCAAAAAGGTTATACAAAATAGTGACAACGTAGTTTTAATCCTAAAAACGATATATCCTGAAAAGAGTCCATAAAAATGTCTCTTGTACTCCAATGGGTCCTATTTATCCAATCTGAAGGTAGTTCAAATGCCTCAATTCCAAGGCATTAAAAGCAAATGAAAAATAAAAATAGCAATAAAAATATATCAGTAAAAGACAGGACAATGGAAAAGCTGGGATATCCTCAAAGCCTAGGAATAAAGAAACATAACATAGTATAATACTGTTAAGTTATAGTCTTGAGAAAGGCCCAAGCAGTGGGCCGAAACGCGTTGACATTTATATGGTGAGCTATATTTCTTGATCTATTTATATTTTTAACAGTATTATACTATGTTATGTTTCTTTATTCCTAGGCTTTGAGGATATCCCAGCTTTTCCATTGTCCTGTCTTTTACTGATATATTTTTATTGCTATTTTTATTTTTCATTTGCTTTTAATGCCTTGGAATTGAGGCATTTGAACTACCTTCAGATTGGATAAATAGGACCCATTGGAGTACAAGAGACATTTTTATGGACTCTTTTCAGGATATATCGTTTTTAGGATTAAAACTACGTTGCCACTATTTTGTATAACCTTTTTGAATGTATCCCTAACATTTGTCCATCATCTAAGTTTAATTAATAATTGTTCACTGTCCTTGATTTATTTATTATTGTTGATTAAATGTATATCGATTCACATTTTTGATAACACAAGTTCACATTTTTGATTACACACTTTTATGGTATGTGATTTTCTTTTTTAACTTTTAATTTTTGAGATCACATCACATTAACATTTTTTTGATATCACAATGTTTTCTGATATCACATTTTTCTAGATGTGTACACACTAGTTTATTTTTGATCACCTTTTTCTATTTTTATTTTCTTTTTCACTGCATATCATTTCACATACGGTTTTTGTTTATATTGGTTCATATATGATTCAGAGTTAAGTTCCACATTTATCCGTATAAGATTCTGTCCGCATAGGACACCTTTTTGAACCGTATATATTTTTTCTGTTGAAATTGTACTCTCCAATTTTGTGGATACCACTCCACTAATCCGTTTTTAACTGTCCAATTTATGCAAGTTGTTTTACCACCCTCCATATCACCATAGGGAGTAGAGGGTGACACATTGTCACTAAGTCCACCCTCCTTACATACAACTTTGGGGACAATCTGCCCCTGTAGGGTCCCATCCCCTTGATTTTTAACCCTACACATTTTACAACATATTTTTACTATGTACCATGGATCCATGTTTATCAGTTATATATTGTATTTGTAAATTGTAATAAATTGTGCTATATTACATATCTCACATCCATCTTCTAGGTGTCTCACTACCACATAAGCATCTACATCATACATAAAAATAAACCCCCAACATAAGGGTTTCTATCGCTCTAGTGTGAACACACCACTCACACACACACACATCAGACCTTGACTTAACTGGCGCTCCTCTCTATAACCTTTCCTAATAGTATTCCCTCTGTGGGTAGTGGGGGCCCACTTTAGATAGGAGTTATAGGTCCTTCAAGCGCTGTGAGTACAACACATATCTGACTTTTATATATGTGGAACTAGTTAGGGAGTAGACAAGAACTTTCATAAACTTCTTCCAAGTAATACGTTTTTTTTTTTCTTTTTTAATAATGTTTGCATTGGTACTAAGTAAGAATTACTTATATTTTCAGATAAAACTTACCAGCAAAATATTAGTTTACTTGACAAGGTCCGGGAAGATTGGCAGAATGAACATATCAGCGCATGTGTGGTAATGTGTTTACAAGCGACTGTCTGTGATCTATATATAACATCTATATAAAGAAAACCGTTGCCGACAATAATTTACTGTGCAATATGCTGTAGCACTCTCTAGCAACCATGGGGTTAAATGGAATAGAAGCCTCGAATGTTAAATGGCCTATAAGAAGCTGATTATTCTTGTCAGGGATATCACTCTGACTGTGGTATTGTAGCAACAATGTTACCAACATGCCACAAGGGACTTTGCAGGCCTATCTGGCATCCAAGGGGTTTTGTGATTGCTTGAAAGTTTTCTTTTTTTTTTTTAAAATAGAGGTTTGTATCCAAGTAGGTAAAGGGGTACTAAACCCAAATTTTTTATTTCATGATTCAGATAGAGCATGCCATTTTAAGAAACTTTCTAATTTACGCCTATTATCAATTTTTCTTCGTTCTCTTGTTATCTTTATTTGAAAAAGAAGGTATCTAAGCTAAGGAGCCAGACAATTTTTGGTTCAGACGTTGGACAGCACTTGTTTTTATGGTGGGTGCATTTAGCCACCAATCAGCAAGCACAACCCAGGTTGTGAACCACAAATGGGTTGGCTTTTAAACTTACATTCTTGCTTTTCAAATAAAGATAGCAAGAGAATGAAGAAAATTGATAATAAGTGTAAATTAGAAAGTTGCTTAAAATGACATTCTCTATCTGAATCACGAAAGTAAAAATTTGGGTTCAGTGTCCCTTTAAGGTCAGTCTTAACTCTAAGCCCAGTCTCTAATCCTACCCTCACTTTAGCACGAGATTGCTGGTCACAATATCCTTCGACTTGATTGTCATACACCTCCCACTGCATCTCAGACACAAGTCCTGAGTGGAATCTGCTGCTGACCCATTCAGCAGCGGAAATTGCGCAGCTCAGCAGTTCTCTGCAGCTCCAAAGCAGTACTTTAACTATGTATGTAACCCCTTTGTGCAGGTTAAACACATAGGCTTGCAAAGTCACTAGAGATAAAACTGCATTTAGGGAATTTAATAAATGCATGTTATTTTTTCACTATAATAACCCTTTATCTTTTTAAGGCAAATATTTTTAATGTTTTAATTGTATGACTACAATAACATAATTTATGTAAGAACTTACCTGATAAATTCATTTCTTTCATATTGGCAAGAGTCCATGAGCTAGTGACGTATGGGATATACAATCCTACCAGGAGGGGCAAAGTTTCCCAAACCTCAAAATGCCTATAAATACACCCCTCACCACACCCACAATTCAGTTTAACGAATAGCCAAGTAGTGGGGTGATAAAGAAAGGAGTAAAAAGCATCAACAAAGGAATTTGGAAATAATTGTGCTTTATACAAAATATCATAACCACCATAAAAAGGGTGAGTCTCATGGACTCTTGCCAATATGAAAGAAATGAATTTATCAGGTAAGTTCTTGCATAAATTATGTTTTCTTTCATGTAATTGGCAAGAGTCCATGAGCTAGTGACGTATGGGATAGAAATACCCAAGATGTGGAACTCTACAGAAGAGTCACTAGAGAGGGAGGGATAAAAATATACCAAAAGACACCCATCCACATATAGCAGATAGCCAAACCAGTACTGAAACGGTTATCAGTAGAGGTAATGGTAAATTGAGAGTATATCGTCGATCTGAAAAGGGAGGTAGGAGATGAATCTCTACGACCGATAACAGAGAACCTATGAAATAGATCTCCCGTGAGGAAAACCATTGCATTCAATAGGTGATACTTCCTTCACATCCCTCTGACATTCGCTGTACTCTGAGAGGAATCGGGCTTCAAAATGCTGAGAAGCGCATATCAACGTAGAATCTAAGCACAAACTTACTTCACCACTTCCATAGGAGGCAAAGTCTGTAAAACTGAATTGTGGGTCTAGTGAGGGGTGTATTTATAGGCATTTTGAGGTTTGGGAAACTTTGCCCCTCCTGGTAGGATTGTATATCCCATACGCCACTAGCTCATGGACTCATTGCCAATTTCATGAAAGAAATCAGTTTAATAGAAAATTGTGTGAAAAATGTTAAAAGGGACATACAACTCAATTTTTTTCTTTCATGATACAGATAGAGCATATAATTTTACACAGCATTCAAATTTACTTCTATTATCAAATTTTCTTTTGTTTATTGTTATCTTTTTCTGAAAAGCAGGGATGTCAGCTCAGGAGTGTGCACGTGTCTGAAGAACTATATGGCAGCAGTTTTGCAACAATGTTATACATTAGCAAGAGCACTAGATGGCAGCACTATTTCCTGTCATGTAGAACTAATGTTATACATTAGCAAAAGCACTAGATGGCAGCACTATTTCCTGTCATGTAGTACTAATGTTATACATTAGCAAGAGCACTAGATGGCAGCACTATTTCCTGTCATGTAGAACTAATGTTATACATTAGCAAGATCACTAGATGGCAGCACTATTTCCTGTCATGTAGTACTAATGTTATACATTAGCAAGAGCACTAGATGGCAGCACTATTTCCTGTCATGCAGTACTAATGTTATACATTAGCAAGAGCACTAGATGGCAGCACTATTTTCTGTCATGTAGTACTAATGTTATACATTAGCATGAGCACTAGATGGCAGCACTATTTCCTGTCATGTAGTGCTAATGTTATACATTAGCAAGAGCACTAGAGGGCAGTACTATTTCCTGTCATGTAGTACTAATGTTATACATTAGCAAGAGCACTAGATGGCAGCACTATTTCCTGTTATGTAGTACTAATGTTATACATTAGCAAGAGCACTAGATGGCTGCACTATTTCCTGTTATGTAGTACTAGTGTTATACATTAGCAAGAGCACTAGATGGCAGCGCTATTTCCTGTCATGTAGTACTAATGTTATACATTAGCAAGAGCACTAGATGGCAGCGCTATATCCTGTCATGTAATACTAATCTTATACATTAGCAAGAGCACTAGATGGCAGCGCTATTTCCTGTCATGTAGTACTAATGTTATACATTAGCAAGAGCACTAGATGGCAGCACTATTTCCTGTTATGCAGCACTAATGTTATACATTAGCATGAGCACTAGATGGCAACACTATTTCCTGTCATGTAGTACTAATGTTATACATTAGCAAGAGCACTAGATGGCAGCACTATTTCCTGTCATGTAGTACTAATGTTATACATTAGCAAGAGCACTAGATGGCAGCACTATTTCCTGTCATGTAGTACTAATGTTATACATTAGCAAGAGCACTAGATGGCAGCACTATTTCCTGTCATGTAGTATTAATGTTATACATTAGCAGGAGCACTAGATGACAGCACTATTTCCTGTCATGTAGTACTAATGTTATACATTAGCAAGAGCACTAGATGGCAGCACTGTTTCCTGTCATGTAGTGCTAATGTTATACATTAGCAAGAGCACTAGATGGCAGCACTAGTTCCTGTCATGTAGTACTAATGTTATACATTAGCAAGAGCACTAGATGGCAGCGCTATTTCCTGTCATGCAGTACTAATGTTATACATTAAGCAAGAGCACTAGATGGCAGCACTATTTCCTGTCATGTAGTACTAATGTTATACATTAGCAAGAGCACTAGATGGCAGCACTATTTCCTGTTATGTATTACTAATGTTATACATTTGCAAGAGCACTAGATGGCAGCACTATTTCCTGTCATGTAGTACTAATGTTATACATTAGCAAGAGCACTAGATGGCAGCACTATTTCCTGTCATGTAGTATTAATGTTATACATTAGCAAGAGCACAAGATGGCAGCACTATTTCCTGTCATGTAGTACTAATGGTATACTTTAGCAGGAGCACTAGATGGCAGCACTATTTCCTGTCATACAGTCCATTAGGCATGTGCACGCTACCTATCTAGATATCTCTTCAACAAAGAACAACATGAAATGAAACAAATTTGATAATAAAAATAAATTGGAAAGTTTTTTTAAAATTGTATTTTCTATCTGAATAATGAATGGAAAGTTTGGATTTCATGCCCCTTTGAGCTTTTCAATTGAAACACAATCTGACAGATTGATTAATATTGAGAGACAGCTGTAAATAATGAACTTTCATATTTTTAATTCATTTTGTTGAACTATTTGCAGCTTTTTGAAAATCATGAATGGGAAAGAATAAACTACTTCCGTAATGCGGTGTGGGTACATATGAATCAGCTCACTCAGCAGTGTGTAACCAGTGATGTGGTAAGGTTATCTGCAATTCATTCAACTCTCATGGGGTATTCAAATTCAGCTCTACATCTATTATAAATGTTGCTTAGTTCTTTTGGTATCCTTTGTTAAAGAGTAATCCTAGGTGAGCTCAGGAGCGTGCACATGTCTTTAGCATTCTATGGCAGCAGTGTTTGCAACAATGTTTATAGTAATCTTACACATAGTTGCAAACACTGCTGTCATAGAAAGCTCAAGATACATGCACACTCCTAAGCTTCTATCAGCCTATCTAGATTTGCTCTTCAGCAAAGAATACCAAAACAGCACAGCAAATTTGATTATAGAAATAAATGACGATTATCCTAACAATTGTGACGGTATAATCTAGATTTCTGGGCTGAAAAAGATAAAAATGTAAATAATAATAACATAATATAAAGTACACCCACAAATAATTGGGAGGGAAAAACATGTATTTAATATAATTAAATATATATGAAATATGGGAGGGAAAATACTCGTCTCTGTCTCTTTAATAAAATCTAGATTATACCGTTACAATTGTTAGGATAATCGTCATTTTATTACAAGGACAGAGACTCCTATTTTGCAAGTTTAAAGCAAAACAATTAAGATAAAAGACTATGTTGAATTGTAGAAATTGGTTTAAAATAATACTGACGGAATACCGAATCAGAGGACCAATCTGCTGCATTAAGAATTTTTTGTAATGAAGCAGATTTGATAAAAGCTTTAGAAGCAGAAGCTCCTCTAACTGAATGAGCCGAAAATTTGTCTTCTATACCTGCTAAAGACATAATCCACTTAACCCACCTACTTATGGTGGTAGTAGAGATGAGGAGAAACGAAAGAAATAAGTAGTTGAGAGGAGGAAGAAGATAATCTGAAGGGTAAAGTTCTGGATTCATACTCTTTCAGGCAAGAAACCACACATAATTTAGGATAGTCAAAAAAGTAAGGATAAAATATAGAGGAGGATAAAGATTTTGTTCTTCGAGATAAAGAAAAGACTACACCTTGAGGAGTAAACATCTTAGAATTATAATCTATAGCTCTAACATCAGATACTTTTTTACATGAGAGTAAACATAATAAAGAAGCTAATTTACAAGTTAATTGCTTGAGAGAAAGGTCTTTATTGAGAGGCCAATTATTAAATAGATTAATTAATAAATCCACATCCCAAAAATAAGAATGTTTAGGAACAGGAGGCTTCTTGACTCTTATGGCCTTTAGAAGTTTTTTGACTGAAGATAATTGTCCAATAGGAATATTAGCTACAGGATAATGTCCAGCTGATATTGCAGATCGAGCAATATTAATAGACCTATATGCAAGACCTGTTTTAAAAAAGAGAGGTCAAATAGTTAATTATTTCATTCACAGGAGCTGAAAAGGGATCCAAATTTCTGCTACTGCACCAATCAGACCATCTGATCCATGCATATCTGTATAATTTCTTGGTACCTGGTGCCCAAGAATCTCTGAGTAGCGATTTAGCTTCTTCCGAAAGTCCTTCGAATGACCAGGAACCCCTGAAACCATCCAAGCAATCAGTCGAAGGGATCCTTGAACAACGAGGTTGTGAGGTTGTCCTTTCGGGTCCAACAAAAGATCTTGCTGTAGAGGAAGAAGGAGAGGAGGAAGGTATGACATCTCTAGAATAGCTGGAAACCAGGATTGGGCTGACCACCAAGGAGTTATGAGAAGAACTGAAATAAGATTTCTCCTGACAAACGATATTGTCCGAGGAATCATTGAAAAAGGAGGGAATGCATAAGCTCCCTTCTCTGGCCATGTCTGAAGAAAAGCATCCGTCGCTAGAGCAAAGGGATCTGGCCTCCAACTGTAATATGGAGTCAGTAGATGATTCAATCGGGAAGCAAAGAGATCTATTGAGAAAGGACCTCTGCGGTAAAACAGAATATGAAAAATTTTGGAATTCAGTTTCCAATCTCTGGAGTCCTGAAGATGACGAGAACCCCAATCTGACCTGATGTTGTTTTGACCTGGAATATATTCCGCTTGAATATAAATGTTGCGATCTAAACAAGAAAAAAATCTGAAGTTAGATCCGACAATATTTTTGATGTAGTACCTCCTAAACGGTTGAGGTACCTGACAGCAGAAATATTGTCCATCTTGAGTAAGACAGAAATAGGACGATCTGAATGAATAAAGCTCTTCACAGCAAAAGAACCCGCTAAAAGTTCTAGACAGTTTATATGAAGATTCTTTTCTTCTGAAGTCCATTTTCCACCAGTGATGGAAGAACTCAATCTGGCTCCCCAACCCGA
Organism: Bombina bombina; assembly: GCF_027579735.1. Taxonomy (NCBI): domain Eukaryota; kingdom Metazoa; phylum Chordata; class Amphibia; order Anura; family Bombinatoridae; genus Bombina; species Bombina bombina. The sequence goes on along the minus strand of NC_069500.1, from coordinate 58,961,423 downwards.
ATTGCTGGCATCTGATTCCAAAATTATTTTGGGAGAACAACCAAAAATTGCTCTCCCATTCCAAGCCTCTAAATTGGCTAACCACCATAATAACTCTGATCTTGCTTCTTCGGACAAGGAGATCTTGTGAAAATAAGAGAAACCTTGTCGGAGATAAAAAATCTTCAATCTTTGAAGAGCTCTGTAATGGAGGGGAGCTGGGAAAATTGCTTGAATAGATGACGAAAGAAGACCAATAATACGGGCTAAAGTCCGAATTGGAAAGAGAGGTCTCTTGAGAAGGTGAGATATCTCTTTCTTTATTTTGTTGATTTTGCCTGAAGGAAGACTCAAAGTTGCAGATTGGGAATCTATAAGAAATCCAAGAAATTTTAGAGACTGGGAGGGATGGATCTCTGATTTGTCGAAATTGATAACAAATCCTAAGTTCTGAAGGAGATTTATAGTTAGTTTGAGATGAGAAATCAAACAATGACGTTCCTGATGCATGATAAGGATATCGTCCAAATAGATTATGAGACGAACACCTCTCATTCGTAGCCAAGCAACTACAGGACGAAGGATTTTTGTAAATGCCCAAGGTGCAGAAGAAAGCCCAAAAGGAAGGCATGTAAATTGCCAAAGGTTGTTTTTCCACAGAAATCTCAAAAAATTTCTGAAAGAATGATGAATGGGGATAGAAAGATAAGCATCTTTCAAATCTAAACAAACTAACCAATCCTTGGAAAGGAGACAGTCTCTGAGGAGAAGAATTCCCTCCATTTTGAAATGATTGTACTCTAGATGAAAATTTAGATTTCTTAGATTTATAACAGGGCGAAAAGATCCTTCTTTCTTTTTGACCAGAAACATATTGCTGATGAAAGAATCTTTTCCTGATGGAGCTAATTCTATAGCTTGTTTTTTGTCTAAATCTGATATCTCTTGGTCTAGTAGAAGATAGTCTGAAAGGGAGAAGAAAATTGGATTTGGAAGAACAGACTGATAAGGGATTGATATGAAATTTAGATGGAGACCTGATACTGATTGAAGTACCCATGGGTCTTGTGTTATACTCTTCCAATTGTGAATAAATAGGGCAAGTCTGCCTCCTACTTTTTGTTGGGAAAAAGGAATGGAATGATAAATGTTCAAACTTACTTGAGAATGGTCTTCTAGAAGGTCTTCCTCTAAATGATCTTGCTGGCCATTGTCTGCCTCTTGTAGGAAAGAAGTTGTTGAATGGTGTTGATGGTACTTGGTTGTTTTGGAAGAAAGGCCTTGAGGAGAATGATGAACGGCCAGGAAAGCGGCCCCTTCCTTTCCCGGCCCTGTCAAAAACTCTGTTGTTTTGACTGAATATTTTCTTTGTTTGAGTTTTAATTTTATTAAGTGAATTTAGGGATGAAACATAATTGGACAGTTCTTTTAGTCCTGCATCTCCAAATTAAAAACCTTTAGCCTTTCTACCCATCTCTTTGGGGGTAAAGTCTGACAATTTGGGATCAATCTTCCTAAGTAAAATTCTCCTTCTTTGACAGGATAAGGCAGAGTTGGAATCACCAATTAAATACACCAAACGCTGAACCCATTGTTTAATCACAGCAGGGTCAACCTCAGAATTCTTAGAAATTGCGTCCTCAGATAATTCCAATAATTTAGTCACTGGACCCAGAGTATCCAGTAATTTATCCTGACAAGCCTTCAAAAACCTGTCAGGTCCTTTCCTGATATTAAATTTTTTTGTGGCAATAAATTTTAATAAGTTAAGGTCAATTTCGGGAGTGGCATGAGCCAAACTGGGTAACTCTGGCCTAGGACATGCCGCCCTTAAAATACTTTTAGATTTTTTAGAAAGGGGTCTCCTTATATAGAAAGCAATAAATTTGGAGACTCTTTTTGATGCTCTCCAATTAGAGGACCTGGGGTGTTCTATATCATCTGGGTCTAAATAAGATTCCCCAGCATTATCTAATAATCTAGGTTTTTTGGACTTACTAGACTTTTTGGATCTTTTATATTCAGGGGAATCGTCATCTGAGGACGATGAGTCCGAAACATCCTCATAAATAGAATCTTTATCATCATAAAATTTGTCAGAAGTACAGGAGTCGTTAGACTCAGTTGTTGAATCAGAGTCAACATAAATTTTGCGCTTAAGTTTTTGTTTCCTGGTTATAAAAGAAACAGTATCAGAATCCCCAGAGGAATAATTTTCTAAATTTTTTATAAGCGCGGACTCATTGTCTGAACTAGGCAGACTTTTATTTAATTTGTCAGTAGAAATGACAGTAGAGTTATCATTAGTATTAGAATTTAAATGTTTTATTTTACTGGTCGCTTTTTTGGGAATAGTGCTAGAGGAATTAACTGCAGCCATATCAGACTGCATTTGTTGCTGAAGACAAGTCATAGAAGACATAATGTCTTGCAAAGATTTATTAGAAACTTCAGGTATGTTTTCATTAGACATATTTAGAATAAGATAAAAATATTAAATCAGCTACTAAATATGTGTGTTTAAATTTGAAATACATTTTTTAATTCATATACAAGTTAAAATCTAAAATTTTAATTAAATATCTTTCTTGAAAATATGGGGAATCAAACCAAGGACCTTGTGAACTAAAGGCTGACAAGTTAACCACACAGCTAAAGTTAATATTAAATGAATCGGCTAGCTATGAAATACTTAACAAGTAAAATTAAGACACACTGTGAAAATTAAAAAAAAAAACGAAACGATTTGCAACAAAAGTTGCCAAACTCAAAATCTAGTGAGAACCAGTGAGGTAATGACCGTGGCTGACAGGACTGAGGTGGGTCTGAGGGCGGGAAAGGAAAAAGTGATGCGTCACTAACAGGGGGCGGAGAAAAGGGCCGACAATGAAGAAACCCTGACATAGAAGGTTAGAGGACACTGGAATAGCAGGGAAACACCGTAGGTAAAAGGGAAACGAACGAAAACGATGATAAACTGATGTTATAACAAATACAAAATTCTATTTCAAAACAAACTGTCAACGTCTGTTCAGCAAAGTGAAAAGAGGATTAGCTGTTTGGACTGTTACCTCTTATACCTTTGGATGTTATATTATTGGCTGTTATCTCGTTGCATAACCTGTTACTGTGATATCATTGGTTGAATTTTTCTGTATTATTTATTCAAAATTTTCAATGCTTTTAATTGCTGTCTGTTCAGTAAATGAAAAGTTATTGCAAAATAGGAGTCTCTGTCCTTGTAATAAAATTGCATGCTCTCTGAATCATGAATGTTTCATTTTGACGTTACTGTCCCTTTAAGCACTTTGAGTTTGCAATATAAAATGCACAGTGAAACAACTTTGCAATTCCCTTTCAATATTTATTTTGCTCTTCTTTCCTGTAATTTAACAATGACAATTAAGAGTTTTCCAATTCTAAGGATTGGAAGTATTCATTACACTTCTAGAAACCTAACCCTCTCACATGTGTCCTTTAAAGGAATATGAAACCCAAACTTTTTCTTTCAGGATTAAGATAGATCATGAGATTTTAAACAACTTTCTAATTTACTTCTATTATTCATTTTTCTTTTGTTCTCTTGGTATCTTTTGTTAAAAAGCAGGGGTGTAAGCTCAGGAGCCTGCCCACTTTTGGAGCACTATATGGCAGCAGTTTTGCAAGAATGTTATCCATTTGCAAGAGCACTAGATAGCAGCCTATTTCCTGCTATGTATTGCTTCAGATGCCTACCTAGGTGTCTCTTCAACAAAGAATATCATCAGAATGAAGCAAATTTGATAGTAGAAGTAGACTGAAAACTTTTTAAAAATGGTCTGAATCACAAAATACATTTATTGGGTTTCATATCCCTTTAAAGCAGAGGTTATTAGATAAGAAACTGCAAAACAATGGAACGTTTGTGTCTAGCTGAGTTTTCTCCAGTAACGACCTGACTGACTACTGCAAGTAAGGCAATGGGTGGGTGGGTATTGGCTACTGAAAAACAATTCAAGCAAGCAAAGTGTTAATGCATTCTTTTATGTTAATTTATTGCAAAACTGCAGTAAAATATTAGAATTAATCAAAGGATGTTTACTGTCTCTTTAACAATTGCAGTAGCGACAAAGATCTCCTTACACTTTAATGTAGATTTGTGTTATCAATAACCATATTAATATGACTTTTCTCTTTCTTGCTAACCTTTAAATGATTTGAATTTACAAAACAGAAAGACAAGAACATACTGTAATCAATTATTGTTTTACCCTTTTGCTATAATTTAGAGGACAATTAGATACAGTAGAATTACATAATCTCTAAGTGCATAATAAAAATACAATGCAATAGCACCTACTTTGAATTTTAGGGAGCGGTAGAATTTTTTTTCTGACAAATTTCAAAATCGACTTCAATTTGCCGGACCCTGTATCATGTGACAGCCATCAGCCAATCACAGACTCATATACATATACATTGTGAACTCTTGCACATGCTCAGTAGTAGCTGGTGCCTCAGAAATGGTGAACATAAAAAACTGCACAATTTGATAATGAAAGTAAATTACAAAGTCTTTTAAACTGCATTCTTAGTATATTTTATTTTTCTACTTAGTAGGGACCAGTACATATGTTTAAACCATTATTTTTAAAGGACAGTATGCAAAACTTTTTTTACAGAAATGGTAGTTGATGCATGTAATAGATTATTTTAGAATACCAGGAATACACAACTCTTGGGGACCGATTTATCAAGTGTCTGGTGGACATGATCCGCTGTAGCGAATCATGTCCACCAGACATCGATAAATGTCGACAGCCTACGGCCAATCGGCCGCTAGCAGGGGGTGTCAAACCGATCGTATGAGATCAGGTGGATTGATGTTGACAGCCTCAGTGGAGGCGTACGAGTTAAGGAACAGTGGTCTTAAGACCGCTGCTTCTTAACTCCTGTTTCCGGCAAGCCTGAAGGCTCGTGCAGAAACAGGGGTATATGGCCCCATTCGGGCCATGATAAATTGGCCCCTAAGAGCCAACTTAAGCTACACTTAATACAGGAATAAAATCAAAGTAGATTTACCTTGTCTGCTGTCAAAATCTATACAAATATTCATAAATGATACTTCATTGACCTATTTTATATTGAATGAAAACCATTCAGATTTCTGGCTCATGTCTGGTCTCAAGAAGTATTTCTCATCTGATTGTATCAAGGGAGTACTTTTACCCCTTAAGGACCAACGACGTACAGGGTACGTCGTACAAAAAAAGGTCCTTAACGACCAAGGACGTACCCTGTATGTCGTTGGTGTTTGAAAGCGGTGGAAGCGATTGGTTGGAGAAAGGACTGGGGAGGGGGGTAATTATTAGCTAAGAGATCTGGGAGGGGGTGGGGGGTTGGATATTGAGGGGGGACAGCTACACTACAGAAATAAAAAAATAATTACATAATTTTAAGGCAGCTGCCAGTACCCAAGATGGCACACAATAAGGTAGAGGGGGAGGGTTAGAGAGCTGTTTGGGGGGATCAGGGAGGTTGGGGACTAAGGGGGGATCCTACACAGCAGAGTATGTTTTTTTTTTTTTGTTTTTTTTTAAAAACACACACAAAAAACAAACTTTTATTTTAGTACTGGCAGACTTTCTGCCAGTACTTAAGATGGTGGGGACAATTGTGGGGTGGGGGAGGGAAGAGAGCTGTTGGTGCGCAGTGGCTTTTAGCGGCCTTCTAATTACGAAAAAGCAACGCCAAAGCCATATATGTCTGCTATTTCTGAACAAAGGGGATCCCAGAGAAGCATTTACAACCATTTGTGCCATAATTGCACAAGCTGTTTGTAAATAATTTCAGTGAGAAACCTAAAGTTTGTGAAAAAATTGGTAAAAAAGTGAACGATTTTTTTTATTTGATCAAATTTGGCGGTGAAATGGTGCAATTAAATATACCAAAATGGGCCTAGATCAATACTTTGGGTTGTCTTCTAAAAAAAAAAAATTACATGTCAAGGGATATTCAGGGATTCCAGCCAGATATCAGTGTTCCAATGTCCCTAATTTTGAAAAAAGTGGTTTGGAAATAGCAAACTGCTACTTATATTTATTGCCCTATAACTTGCAAACAAAGCAAAGAACATGTAAACATTGGGTATTTCTAAACTCAGGACAAAATTTTGAAACTATTTAGCATGGGTGTTTTTTGGTGGTTGTAGATGTGTAACAGATTTGGGGGTCAAAGTTAGAAAAAGTGTGTTTTTTCCAGTTTTTCCTCATATTTTATAAACATTTTTTATAGTAAATTATAAGATATGATGAAAATAATGGAATCTTTAGAAAATCCATTTAATGGTGAGAAAAACAGTATATAATATGTGTGGGTACAGTAAATGAGTAAGGGGAAAATTACAGCTAAACACAAACACTGCAGAAATGTAAAAATAGCCTTGGTCCCAAACGGACAGAAAATGGAAAAGTGCTATGGTCCTTAAGGGGTTAAAGTGATTGTAAACTTAAAGGGACATGAAACCCAAAATGTTTTTTCATGATTCATATAGAGAATACAATTTTAACCCCTTAATGACCAAGGACGTACGCCACACGTCCTAAAAAAAAAGACAGTTAATGACCGAGGACGTGTGGCGTACGTCCTTGGTCTGGAAAGCAGCTGGAAGCGATCCTGCTCGCTTCCAGCTGCTTTCCGGTTATTGCAGTGATGCCTCGATATGGAGGCATCCTGCAATAACCCCCCTTGGCCATCCGATGCAGAGAGAGCCACTCTGTGGCCCTCTCTGCACCAGACATCGGTGGCCGGTATCGTTGGTGGGTGGGAGCAAGTCTGGGAGGCGGGTGGGCGGCCATCGATGTGCCGAGTGCAGAGAAGGTGGGCGGGATCGGGGGCGGAACCATCGGGAGCGCGCGCGTGCACGGGGGGGGCGGCGGGCGGGCGCGTGCACGGGGCGGGAGCGGGAGGGAACCGCTACACTACGGAAAAATAAGGCTGTGAAAGGTTAAAATTATTTGTAAAATAAAATATTACATATAAACAGCTAAGGGATCTGGAAGGGGTGGGGGCTGGTCTTGGGGGGGGGGAAAGCTACACTACAGAAAAGGGATTTTTTTTAAAAAAAAAAAGCCACATTTGTTACTAAACTGGGTACTGGCAGACAGCTGCCAGTACCCAAGATGGCGCCCATTAAGGCAGAGGGGGAGGGTTAGAGAGCTGTTTGGTGGGGGATCAGTGGGGTTGGGGACTAAGGGGGGATCCTACACAGCAGCATATGTAAATATGCCAAAAAAAACAACAACAAAAAAGCCCAAGTATAGCTTTTATTTTAGCACTGGCAGAGTTTCTGCCAGTACTTAAGATGGCGGGGACAATTGTGGGGTGGCGGAGGGAAGAGAGCTGTTTGGGAGGGATCAGGGGGTCTCATGTTTCAGGTGGGAGGCTGAGCTCTACACTAAAGCTAAAATTAACCCTGCAAGCTACATAATTAACCCCTTCACTGCTAGCCATAATACACGTGTGAAATGCAGCGGCATTTGGCGGCCTTCTAATTACCAAAAAGCAACGCCAAAGCCATATATGTCTGCTATTTCTGAACAAAGGGGATCCCAGAGAAGCATTTACAACCATTTGTGCCATAATTGAACAAGCTGTTTGTAAATGATTTCAGTGAGAAACCTAAAATTGTGAAAAATGTAAGTTTTTTTTTAATTTGATCGCATTTGGCGGTGAAATGGTGGCATGAAATATACCAAAATTGGCCTAGATCAATACTTGGGGTTGTCTACTACACTACACTAAAGCTAAAAGTATCCCTAAAAGCTCCCTACATGCTCCATAATTAACCCCTTCACTGCTGGGCATAATACACGTGTAGTGCGCAGTGGCATTTAGCAGCCTTCTAATTACTAAAAAGCAACGCCAAAGCCATATATGTCTGCTATTTCTGAACAAAGGGGATCCCAGAGAAGCATTTACAACCATTTAAGCCATAATTGCACAAGCTGTTTGTAAATAATTTCAGTGAGAAACCAAAAGTTTGTGAAAAAATTAGTAAAAAAGTGAACGATTTTTTGTATTTAATCGCATTTGGCGGTGAAATGGTGGCATGAAATATACCAAAATGGGCCTAGATGAATACTTTGGGATGTCTACTAAAAAAAAATATATACATGTCAATGGATATTCAGAGATTCCTGAAAGATATTAGTGTTCTAATGTAACTAGCGCTAATTTTGAAAAATAATGGTTTGGAAATAGCAAAGTGCTACTTGTATTTATGGCCCTATAACTTACAAAAAAAGCAAAGAACATGTAAACATTGGGTATTTCTAAACTCAGGACAAAATTTAGAAACTATTTAGCAAGGGTGTTTTTTGGTGGTTGTAGATGTGTAACAGATTTTGGGGGTCAAAGTTAGAAAAAGTGTGTTTTTTTCAATTTTTTCCTCATATTTTATAAAATTTTTTATAGTAAATTATAAGATATGATGAAAATAATGGTATCTTTAGAAAGTCCATTTAATGGCGAGAAAAACGGTATATAATATGTGTGCGTACAGTAAATGAGTAAGAGGAAAATTACAGCTAAACACAAACACCGCAGAAATGTAAAAATAGCCTTGGTCCCAAACGGACAGAAAATGGAAAAGTGCTGTGGTCATTAAGGGGTTAAACAACTTTCCAATTTACTTATATTATTTAATTTGCTTCCTTCTCTTGTTATCCTTTGCTGAAAGCTTTACCTAGGAAAGCTCAGGATCAGCAGAGAACCTAGGTTCTAGCTGTTGATTGGTAGCTGCATATATATATCGATTGTGATACCATTAGTGCATTGCTGCTACTTCAACAAATGATACCAAAAGAATGAAACAAATTAGATAATAGAAGTAAATTAGAAAGTTGTTTAAAATTGTATGTTCTGTCTGAATCATGAAAGAAAAAAAATGGGTTTCATGTCCCTTTAAGCTTTTCTGTTAACACTATTTGTAATAAAAAGTAAATGAAGGGCACTTTCATTCAGCAAAATCATTGTAGACGCTAAAATATATAAATGATTCATCATTTTACACAGAAAAAGCGTTGCGGACGTAGGAACGACTGAATGTATGCACAAATGAAAAGGTAATTATTTATATATTTTAGCATCTACAATGATTTTGCTGAATGAAAGTGCCCTTCATTTACTTTTTTATTACAAATAGTGTTGACAGAATAGCTTAAGTTTACAATCACTTTAACCTCTTAACGGCCGGACTTATATGTCTACATCAGAACGAAGTTCCGATGTAAACAAATAAGTTAAAAATGTAAATAACGTGATCGTTCATGCGATCATGTGATTTCAATGATGGGATAGTGTCTGGGGTGAGTGCCTATGATGCTAGGCACACCCTACAGCCCGCAATCCAATTCATGAAGCGCCTTTGGCTTTAGTACAGCCAAAAAGCTAGGATGTTCTATGCCTTCCTAAGGGCGTTAAAGCCCAGTGCGGTTAGGACGGCATAGAACGTCCTAATAGTGTTAAGGGGTTAACCATCCATAATGTTAGAGACAAAACGGTGCTCTATGATGTATATTGTTAATACCCATAATCAAACTAATAACACAGCAAAGTTAAACCTCTACCCCAAATACAAAATCCAATAAAAAAATAGTTTGTGCTATGACATCATTTATTGCAAAATTGATTTTAAAAACTAAACCCATCTCATCTTTTCACTTTTAATCTGTACTAAATGTTTAACGACCAGATTACGAGTTTTACGTTAGGAGCTGTGCGGGTGTTAACGAGCAGTTTTGTCTCACCGCTCACTTACCTGCAGCGCTGGTATTACAGGTTTTCATAAACCCGGCGTTATTAGGCAAGAAGTGAGCGTTGAGCAAAATTGTGCTCCTTACCGCACTCCAATACCAGCGCTGCTTAAGTCAGGTGAGTTGGTTGTACGAGCTAGTGCACGATTTCCCTATAGGAATCAACGGGGAGAGCCGGCTGAGAAAAAGTCTAACTCTGCAAAAAAGCAGCGTAAAACTCAGTAACGCAGCCCCATTGATTCCTATGGGGAAATAAAATTTATGTTTACACCTAACACCCTAACATGAACCCCAAGTCTAAACACCCCTAATCTTACATGTATTAACCCTAATCTGCCGCCCCCGACATCGTCGCCACCTACATTATATTTTTTAACCCCTAATCTACCGCTCTGGACATTGCCAACACTATACTAAACATATTAACCCCTAAACCGCCGCACTCCCGCCTCGCAAACATTAGTTAAATATTATTAACCCCTATTCTGCCATCCCTAACATCGCCGCCACCTACCTACATTTATTAACTCCTAATCTGCCACCCCCAACGTCGCCCTTAAAAAAAACTAACACTAACCCCCTGAAGATCGACTTACTGTTCTGAAGACCGGACATCCATCCTCAACGAAGCCGGGAGAAGTCTTCATCCAAGCCGGGCAAAGTGGTCCTCCAGGCGGGCAGAAGTCTTCATCCAGATGGCATCTTCTATCTTCATCCATCCGACGCGGAGCGGCTCCATCTTCAAGACATCCGACGCAGAGCATCCTCTTCATCTGGAGTCTTCTTACTGAATGAAGGTACCTTTAAGTGACGTCATCCAAGATGGCGTCCCTTAGATTCCGATTGGCTGAATTCTATCAGCCAATCAGAATTAAGGTAGAAAAAATCCTATTGGCTTATGCAATCAGCCAATAGGATTGAAGTTCAATCCTATTGGCTGATCCAATCAGCCAATAGGATTGAGCTTGCATTCTATTGGCTGATTGGAACAGCCTTTTAAGGGCTATTGATAGTTTCGTTTAGGCTAGGGTTTATTTTTTTATTTTGGGGGGGGCTTTTTTTATTTTGATAGGGCTATTAGATTAGGTGTAGTTAGTTTAAAGATCTGTAATTTGTTTTTTATTTTCTGTAATTTAGTGTGTTTTTTTTTGTACTTTAGCTAATTGTATTTTATTTATTTTATTGTATTTAATTTAGGTAATTTATTTAATTGTAGTGTAGTGTTAGGTGTTAGTGTAACTTAGGTTAGGTTTTATTTTACAGGTACTTTTGTATTTATTTTAGCTAGTTAGTTATTAAATAGTTAATAACTATTTAGTAACTATTCTACCTAGTTAAAATAAATACAAACTTGCCTGTAAAATAAAAATAAACCCTAAGCTAGCTACAATGTAACTATTAGTTATATTGTAGCTAGTTTAGGGTTTATTTTACAGGTAAGTATTTAGTTTTAAATAGGAATAGTTTAGTTAAAGATAGTAATTTTATTTAGATTTATTTAAATTATATTAAGGTTAGGGGGTGTTAGGGTTAGACTTAGGTTTAGGGGTTAATAAATTTATAATAGTGGCGGCGACGTTGGGGGCGGCAGATTAGGGGTTAATAAGTGTAGGTAGGTTGCGGCAACATTGGGGGCGGCAGATTATTGGTTAATAAAAATAATGTAGGTGTCGGCGATGTTTGGGGCAGCAGATTAGGGATTAATAAGTATAATGTAGGTGGCAGCGATGTCCGGAGCGGCAGATTAGGGGTTAATAATTTTATTTTAGTGTTTGCGATGTGGGTGGGCCCCGGTTTAGGGGTTAATAGGTAGTTTATGGGTGTTAGTGTACTTTTTAGCACTTTAGTTATGAGTTTTATGCTATGGCGTTGTACCATAAAACTCTTAACTACTGACTTTAAAATGCGTTACGGGTCTTGGAGGTAGAGGGTGTACCGCTCACTTTTTGACCCCCCAGGACAGACTCGTAATACCAGCGCTATGGAAGTCCCATAGAAAAAAGGATTTACGAAGTTTACGTAAGTCGTTTTGCGGTAAGGCCAAAGAAGTGTGCGGTGCCCCTAAATCTGCAAGACTCGTAATACCAGTGGTAGTGAAAAAGCAGCGTTAAGACCTCTTAACGCTGCTTTTTCAGCCTAACGCACAACTCGTAATCTAGCCGTATATAAGTAATCTACTATACACTCAGTGTGAATTAAGCTTTAGAAGAAACTGTCAATAATTAAAGTGAAGGTAAACTTTACTCCAATTGGCCACGCCATATGAATAATTACACAAATATAGCTATACTTTCATTCATCATTTTGTTGTAAACTGTACAGTATTTACAAATTATACCTTTTAAGGCTCTAGCTATTCGCGCCGTTTCTCTACCCACCGTAGATCATTCTTGATTGAAAGATCACAAAAAATCTCTTGGCTAATCATCGTTCTCCCCCTGGGGCATTTGGCCCCTTTCCTGCAATGTCACGCGTTTCTTTTGCGCATGCGCTAATCCAAAGATTTTGGATTGATTCTAGATGCCCGTCCACGATTCACGCATGCGCAATACTGCTCCCATAGCAAAATATATAACTTCCTTCAAATACTATGTTACAATCAACGGAGAGCTAATATCTGCGCATGCGCAGGTCCTCTGTTCATCTGGAGCGCGCTTGAGAGATACGTATAGAGCGGGTGGGACCGCTCTATAGGTTACACAATGTAGAACAAGGAAGTCGGATCTGGGAGGAGTGTATATATTGCAGAAAACTTTATTCAGATGTCAAAAATTACATAGTGATTAGACTTATGTACACTAGATAAATGCTTGGCAGGCTTCCTGAATGAAAATGTTTACATTCACTTTAAAGGGACATGAAACCCCAAAATTTTCCTTTATGATTCAGATAGATCATACCATTTTAAACAGCTTTCCAGTTTACTTATATTATTTTATTTGTTTTCCTTTGTTGAAAAGCGTACTAAGGTAGGCTCAGGAGCTAGCTGCTGATTGGTGGCTGTACATATATGCCTCTTGGCATTGGCTTACTAATGTGTTCAGCTATCTCCCAGTAATGCATTGGTGCTCCTTCAACATAGGATACCAAGAGAATGAATCAAAATTGATAGTAGAAGTAAATTGGAAAGTTTTTTAAAAAGTTATGCTCTATCTGAATCAAGAAAAAAATATTTTGTGTTTCATGTCTCGTTAATTCTTAACCCTTTGAGTGCTAAGCACTTTCCCACCTGGGTGCTAAGATTTTTTTAATGTATTTTTTATTTTTTTATTTTTTTAACAATTTTTTTATAACTTTTTTTTTATTTTTTTCAGACCCCCAAGACTTACACTATTGGAAAGGTTAGGCGATTACCATTCCAATGGTGGGTCTTGGGGGTCTGTAGTTGCTTAGATGCCTGAGATACAGGCTTCTAAGCAGAATGCCCCCTGCTCCTATACTTAACATTGTTAAGTATAAATTAAGTTGCACGTTGACGTCATCACGTTATTGCGCGTGACGTCACCACGCAAAACGGGACGATCGTCGGGGTAGGAGCGGGTGGGGGCCCCCAGATCTCCCTCAAGTTGGGAGAGTGCTAGTGACGGCTCTGAGCCGTCATTAGCACCAGAGTGGGAAACTCTGTGACGGCTCAGAGCCATCATTAGCACTCAAAGGGGACGGGTTAGTGCTCCAAGAAAGGGACATTGCTAATTTCCAGAATGATCTGGGACTAAAGCCATCAGAGTGTGTAATTTCTGCATTACTGACCCTAGTAAACTATGGTCTAGAGCAGGGGTAATCAATATTGGGCCCCCCGATGTTTTGGAACTACATTTCCCATGATGCTCAGACAGCCTAAAGAGTGTCTCAGCATCATGGGAAATGTAGTTTCAAAACATCTGGGGGCACAAAGGTTGATGACCCCTGGTCTAGAGGGTTAATATTTGAGTCACAAGCGGTTGTATGGTGTTGGCTTCGGTACTATGTTGATACTTATTTTTCCTTATGTAATAGATTTTTGTGAGGTTCTATGATAAAAGGAAAAATCTTCTATCATCCAACTAGCGGACGTAAATTCACAATAAATAAATATTTTACATGCAGAACTACCTTTGCTATTTATATGATCAAGTGTCCATGTGGACTTATCTATATAGGCGAGACCTGCAGAGAGGTAAGGGAGAGGATAACTGAACATAAATCAAACATAAGATGTAAAAACATGGAGGCTCCTGTGTCCTCTCACTTCCTCTCTGCAGGTCATAATATTAGTCAACTTAGATTCCTTATCATAGATCAGGTAATTAAACCAAGGAGGGGTGGTGACAGGGAACATCTCCTCAAAATGAGGGAGATGTTCTGGATCCATAAATTAGATTGCCTGACCCCTAGGGGTCTAAATAAAGACTTTGATTGGAGTCTGTTTTGTTGACTTCTAATCAATTATGTAGCATATGGATAAGTCAACTAATAAATATATTATGGGTACAGACATTAATATCTAAGGATAATAATAACTGGTTAAATACTGGCAAATAGGATTTGAGATATTTTTTTGAAAAAACAGGCGCTTTTGGGAAGATATATCTCTTTAAATTTTTCTGTATGATTATCTTTTTGTCTGAAATTTATAATGAGAATGTATTATGTACATTGATCCCTATTACTGTGGCTCTATAGATATTGGGATTTTATACTCCTCTTTTTAAATTGTATATAGGTTTTATGTGGTTTTAAGAATATGTGATGGTGTTCATCCATTCCATGAAGGAACACTGAAAAATTCAGAATAAAAACAGTGGTGTACTATATTTTTCATCCACAAGATGTCACTGTTGCAATAGCAATGGTTGTGTTCCTTATGGAATGGGTTAATTAACATCAGGTGAGTGATTAACAGGTGCAGGTATAAGTAACAGAAACCTGTATAGCTAAAGTGTACATGACTAAGAGCCTAATGCTGGCTTGAAACGTTGTATATCAATGGGACCCATGACAAAAGAATAAAGGTCTTTTAAAAGAAATTGGTGGCTGGAGTTTCTTGAAATTTATAGATTTTTGTGAGGGACAGCACTAAAATTATTCATGTTCGATAACATTATTAAGCAAAGCTGATCAAGTGCAAAAAATGTTATACAGTGGAGCTTTTCCTTTTTTTCAATAGCATTTAAGGTAAATGTAGAGCATCAAATAAGACCAGATTTGGCGTAAGCACATAACATATACAAAAACTTTTCGCTACCCATTAAAAGTATAGGTTGTGATATATCTATCAGGTGTGTTAAAATGCTTTAATTACATATTTTAACCAACAGCTTGCGATATCTGATCACGTGTTATTGATTGCACAAAGCCAAGCTCAAAACATTATGCTACACATTATCAGTTGTGCTTCACTTGTAATCTAGGACTATGTGTTTAATCACTGCAAAAGGGGTTAAACACATAGGTAAAACCCTATTAAATGGTATAGTGACATTAATCTATTGTAAATATGGGGTGGTGTTAACTGGTGACCTCTGCAGGGATATATATTTCTTCTTTGTACATAGTTTGCATAAATTAAAACCGGAATTTGCATTACATGTGTACTTGAAAGTTAATAATTTACCCACAAAATTATCAACTGAAATATAAAGTGATCCTGGGTAAACAGTTGTAGATAACTGTAACAAACAGCAAACCATTTTCATGGCCGGGCCCACATCTTCTCTCTTCTCTAGTGTCAGGTCGAATACTGTTGCCTTAAAATATAACAAGTTGGAATCAATTGCTGAGAGGCCAAACTCACCACAAACCCTTTCTGGTACACTGCAAATTAAACACAGTAACCGAGCTGGAACTATGGGTAAGAGAGCAATGAGACTAAACTTGGTTGCTGAACTCTCTCTAGTACTTTAATCAGCACCTTTATAAAAGTGTAGTCTCGTTAATCAGACGAAGACAGACTTGCATAGGTGACTTTAATGCAGATCTCTCAAGAGCAAAGACATCAAAGGTAAATAGGCTCTGGAGATTCAGGTAACAGCGGCAATATTATAAGGAGTGTGGTCAAATACAAAAACTATCTTAAAGTCACTATGCTCAGTAAGGGAATAAGAGAAAAAGAGAAAAGTCAAATACCAAGTCAGTCCAAAAAAAGGGTTAATAATACAGAAGTGTAGTCAGAGAAAGCAAAAGTAAAACCAGAATGGTGAGAGGTCAGAAACTCAATAAACAAGCAGCCTCATCCTTCAAACAGAAAGCTTATACTATTACAACAATTAAGCCCTAATTGATCTTCGAAGCCTCCTTAAAGGTACAGCTGCA
Source organism: Bombina bombina (assembly GCF_027579735.1). NCBI lineage: Eukaryota > Metazoa > Chordata > Amphibia > Anura > Bombinatoridae > Bombina > Bombina bombina. Next base: position 58,945,359 of record NC_069500.1, on the reverse strand, counting down.
GAAATCACTCTCCTAGACAAGTGGCTGTTATGACAATAATAAATTATATAGCATATATCACTTAATTTCTACAGTTAAATGCTACCAAAAATCAGTTCAATCTATTGCCAAGGGGCGTAATGTATTGGTTTCATGTTAATAAAATTACTGAAATTGGCATTTATTTTCTTTTTTGCCTTTAGATGTATGAAGAAGTACGGAAATCTCTAGAAGCTTGTAACATTGAAAAAGACATTGAGAATTACACAGAAAGACATAAAACAGGAGAAATCCCACCAGGTATTTAAAATCTCAATATACACTACAATGTATACAGAGATATTTCTAAGAATGCCTTTTCTATCTCTCTCTATTTATTTGTATACTTGGGGAAATGTAAACTGGACTAAAGAATTTGACCAGGATGATTGACAGTCCCTTCTCTTATGCGATAGGTTGCAGAAGAGCATAGGGTGGAGTTGTATAAAGGTTGCAGAAAAGCATTGGGCGGAGTTGTATGAGTGTTTGCTTGTGCAATGATAAATTCTGGAAGTGGAAGTTGTTTGCCACAGTCCCAGGCAAACAGGTTTCCTCATTGGGAACTTTCTCTGCCCGTACAATGATAATTTGAGCCCTAGGTATTTTCTGATGGAGAAAAGAAACAATTCAAAAACATAAGCCTTTCATTCATAGGCCTAGATCACAGGTTTTAAAACCTGTCCTCAGACCTCCCTAACAGGCCATATTTTGAGGATATCTGAACTAGAGCACAGGTGAAACAATCAGCTGATTAGTAAACATAGTTATTTTACCTGCTCTCACCCAACGTAATCCAGAAAATCTTGACTGTTGGGGAGGCTTGCGGACAGGTTTGAAAACCAGCGGCCTAGAGTCAATAAAGCTTGTTCAGAAAAAAAAGATCTCACTGAAAAAAACCTGCGGCAATAAATTGCGTAATACATAAAGATTTGTAACCTTCCCTCATTTAAATCAGTAGAACCGCTTCTATCTCACAACCATTAACTTCTCACCACATAGAGTCCCTCAGTAAAGGATGGTGGTATTACAAAAGTGCATTCAAAACCTTACAAAGCAAAACAAATTAAAACAAAACAAAAAAAAAATCTATATAAAAAAAGTCCACAAATGAAATCACTGAAAAAGTTTAAAGGGATATGAAACCCAAAATGTTCCTTTCATGATTCAGATACATCATGCAATTTTAAAAAAAAGTCTAATTTATTTCTATCATCAATTTTTCTTCTTTCTCTTTAGTTGAAAAGCTGGGACGTAAGCTTAAGAGCCGGCCCATTTCTAGAGCACTATATGGCACCAGTTTAACAAGAAGATGTTATCCATTTGCAAGAGCGCTAGATAGCAGCACTATTTCCTGCCATGCAGTGCTCCAGAATATCATGGGAACAAACAAATTTGATAAAGGAAGTAAATTGGAAATTTTTGGGTTTCATATCCCTTTAAGTGATATAAACAAAGCATAAAAACGAGACAACCTTCATCTCAGCTCTGATATAGCAAAACTTGACAGCGACACTAGGTACTTCAAAAGGGCAACAGAGTCCTTAAAAATTCTCCATGATTGAAATAGTTGGAGAAAATCCAGTTGTTCAGCTGACTTCCTTCATTACATGTTCATCTTAAACTCCTACTATTCTGTCCTTAACCTCTCTAAGCAGGACTACTTCTCTACTCTAATCTCTACTCTTTCTTCAAGCCCAAAACATCTGTTCCCCACTTTTAACACCCTTCTCCGCCCACCCCCCTCCTATTTGCACTTGTCTCTAAGCTCAAGATTTTGCCAACCACTTCACCAACAAAATAGAATCCAGACTCTAGACTTTTTTTCTCCCACTACTAAGGAAGAAGTTTCTGCCCTTATATCCTCCTCTCACATTACTACCTGTTCCCTTGATCCCATCCCCTCACAATTACTGCCCTCCCTCTCTCCTACTCTTACGCCTATCTTCACACATATTTTGAATCTCTCCCTTAGCAATGGTATATTTCCCTCATCCCTTAAACATGCACTAATTACACCTATCCTCAAAACCTACCCAAATCTACATCTTTCCATTAGACGTATACCCCTTTCTTACTAACTGTCTTTCTAATATTTCGTCCTGGATGTCCTCTCACTACCTTAAGCTAAATCTCTCCAAAACTGAGCTCCTTATTTTTCCCTCTTCTTCCAAAATTCTTACCCCCCAACTTTCTCTAACTGTTGATAATAACATCACTACCCTCACCCCGCATGCCTGATGTCTTAGGGTCAAATTTGACTCAGATCTCTCTTTCACTCCCCGCATCCAGTATTTTGCCAATTTTTGCTGCCTCCACATTACAAACATCTCCAAAATTCGCCACTTCCTCACACAAGACACAACTAAGACTTTAATCCACTCTCTAATAATTTCCCGCCTTGACTATTGCAACTGCAACCTCTCTGGCCTTCCTAGCTGCCGTCTATCTCCCTTACAATCCATAATAAATGCTTTTGCCAGGCTGATCTTCCTTACACGTCAGTCCTCATCTGCTGAACCTCTCTTCCTGTCCCTTCAGTGGCTTCCTCTAACCTCCAGAATAAAACATAGAATCCTGACTCTAACTTTTAAAGCTCTCAATTACACTGCTCCACCCTATCTCCTGCCTAATCTCCAGATACTCGCAATCCGCTCTGCTCATGACATCCTTCTCTCCTCCTCTCTTGTTACCTCCTCACATTCCCATCTACAAGACTTCTCCAGACTGGCCTCTATATTTTGTTGAACTCTCTGCCTTGCTCTACACAACTCTTCCCTAATTTTCAAACTTTCAAGCACTCCTTCTACTGTTTAGGGATGCATACAATATACCACTAACATTTTTCTATTTTAGTTCCTCTCATCCTTTAGTTATCTCCTTGGACCCCATTAGCATGTAAGCCTACAAGCTTAGCTGCTTTGTAGATCACTTTCATGAGAGATGATTTACAACAATGAAACTCTTAGCAGGGCCCTCTATCCCTATGTCTCTCATAACTGTCACCTTGCATATTAGACCCATGTCTTTAGTGCTGTGGAATCTGTTGGCACTCTACAAATAACTGATAATAATAAATATAGGTGACTTTGACCACGACTTCAAAATGTACTGGAATGCCCTTATACCGCTCTAATCTTTTACTTCTGGGAGAAGTACTTTACCCTAATAAAATAGGCAAATATTTTACAGAGCCCATTTTGCAGATGTGTTTCCTAAGTGTTGTAATTATTGTTTGATGTGTGAGATATCATCTAATTGGGAAATAATTACAATTACTGTTATGTGTTAACCGCTTTAATGCATATGATGAAATACCTGTGGTCGCATGATGAGCCCTTTTCGTATTGCAGAGAAATCACCAATTAAATGCTTTTTTTGGCTATCCCTGACACTAGTTCATTAGTGGCCTAGTGGGGGGCACTCTGAGGCTTCATGGGAGAGCCAGTGACATCACCACAGTTCAAACCCCTCAATCTCAGCTCCCTTAGCAGCTACAAAACTCAGAGACCCATCATTTGAAAGAGAATCACATGGTGGTGGTCTTGGAAAGGTACTACAAAGAAGATGATCAAAGCACAAACACAACACATGGGGAGTTGCTTTGGACTGGAATATTATATGCACAAAAAAAATTGTGTTATGTCTAGAGACCCTAATAAAGTTAATAATGACCATGACAAACTCAAGTAGTTAGTGAAACATTACCTTGGGTACAGACTCTGGGCCCCATTCTCATAAACTCTACAACTTGGAGTGTAATCATTGTGCAGACCATTCAAAACTTCGTGCTCAGGTGATATATTCTAAGAAATCTCGTCGGTACGGTTAGGCCCTTAAAAATGTTTTCAGAACAGAAATGTTAACTTGAGAAATGTTTACGTTGCTAAATAGTGTTCTTCATGTGAAACAGAGACTCCTACAATATAATACAAGGTCTAAAAAATATCCCAAAGATTTTGTGTGATTTCTCTCCATGCCCGCGAAGTTTGTTTTGAATATCAGGGTCAGAACTCACTGAAAATATGAGGAACCTGGAAGTCCAAGGGAGTTGAGAGCTGCCTCCTATTGAAAGCTCCTTCTTTGTGAGTACCATTTACGAGTTCTTTTCTTTTCTAACAGTATCACACTATTTGTTCTCCTTTTCTTTATTTTGAGGAACTCATAACGTGGAACATCATCTGGGACTTTTTTTTATTGCTGCTTTGAAATTAAGTATCACTTTAACACTTGTTTGTGTTACATTATAACTTGGACAGATTATTATATATTTACAAAATCTAAATATATTAAAACACAAAATACAAAGCTTAAAGGGAAATGAAGCCCAATTTTTTTTCTTTCCTGATTCAGAGCATGATTTTAAACAACCTTCCAATTTACTTCTATTACCTAATTTGTTTTGTTTTCTTGATATCCTTTATTAAAAAAGGGATACCTAGGTAGACTCAGGAGCTATTGATTGGTGATTGCACATATATACCTCATGTAATGGGCCCACCCAGTGCATTCATTTAGTCCCCAGTAGTGCATTGCTACTTCTTCAACAAAGGATAGAAAAGAATGGAGGAAATTGTATAATAGAAGTAAATTAAAACATTGTTTAAATTTTTATTCTCTAACGTAATCATGAAAGAAAAATCTTGGGCTTCATGTCCCTCTAAATGTAATAAAACTTAAAGGTACACTATATGGCCAAACATATGTGGACACCTGACCATAAAACATCTACCAGAGTTTGTTGGGCACCACATTCTAAAACCATGGGGAATAATATAGAGTTGCCCCCCCCCCCCCCCCATTTGCAGCAAAAACAACCACAACTCTTCTGGGAAGGCTTTCCACAAGATTTTGGATTTTGTATCTATTCAGCCAAAAGAGCATTTGAGAGGTCAGGCACTGATGTTTGATGAGAAGGTCTGGCTCGCAATCACCATTCTAATTTATCCTGTTCAATGTGGTTGAGTGAGGTCAGTGCTCTTTGCCGGCCACATGAGTTCCTCCACACCAGACTCAGCATGTTGATGGGAGGCTTGTGTTTGCGTATAGCTGCTTGGCCATGGAAACCCATTTCATGAAGCTCCTGACGCAGAGTTCTTGTGCTAATGTTGCATGCAGAGACATTTTTGAACTTTGTAGGGAGTGATGCAACAGCTGATAGGTGATGATTTTTACGTGCTACATAGTTCAGCACTTGGCGGTCCTGATTTGTGAATTTGTATGGTCTACCACTTTGTAGCGGGCTGTTGCTGCTTCTAGACAGTTCCACCTCACAATAACAGCACTTACAGTCAACCAGGGAAGATCTAGTAGGGCAGATATTTCACTAACTGACTTACGACGGAGCCACATTTAAATTCATTGAGTACAACTTATTATACATCCAGTGTTTGTCTATGGAGTTTTCATGGTTATGTACTGGATTTTACACAAAAAATGTGGCTGAAACACCTGAATTCAATAACTAGTAGGGACACGTGCACGTCTTTGATGGAATGTTTACTGCTCACCATGCTTTTTGCTCCTATGCCAGCAACTCTCTTCAGAGCTGTTCTCTTACTTAAACCCTTTATAAATGAACATTGGTTAAGCTTATTTTTATAATGGGCACCACCATCTTGGTGCACGCTGTAACAGAAGTGGCGTGCAGTTTACAGATCAGTAATGTTGTCAACTTTTTAACAGCTGTATTGTGTGCTTCTAGCACATACAATACAGAGAGTGAGCTTTACATTTTGTGCAGCGGTTCTATTGCTTTGATAGCTTTTTATTTTTTATTATTCAAAAAGTTTTATTGAGTTTTATCTGTATACATACAATTTTGAATCATGAAACGACAATACAAACATATAAACATGTTAACTTACAACTTTACAAGAGTCAGCTCTTCGTGCTGAGTTTCACTGAAAGTCTTCTCATTACCCATAGCAAAAATCAAAAGGTGTACAGTTTCATAATACAGTGCCTCTTATCCTATAACATATAGTGTCCTATGCCAGGGCCGTGGTGAGCTGTGCATTCCGTATTTGTGTAAACCAGGACTTCGTCAAGTCCCAATATAATTTGATATCTAAAAAGACCTCCTTTCTCTGAGTTTTAAAATAACCATATTCCTCCAGTTGGATGGTGTCTTCTACATGTTTCAGCGACTCACTAATTGTTGGTGGCACTGGATTCTTCCATTTCCTAGCTATTAAGAATTTAGCTGAATTCAGGGCGAACTGTAACACCCTCTGTCTGAGCTGACAAATGTTATGGGGGAGAGCATTCAATAGTGCCATTTCGGGAACTAGAGTAAATGTGGTGCCTAGCAAATGTCGTAGAAAGAATTCTATCTCTTGCCATAGGGGTCTTATTATGGGACAGCTCCACCACATATGTAACATGGAACCTTTTTGTTTACACCCTCTCCAACACATATCAGATGAAAGTGGATATATACTTCTCAAACGTGAAGGAGTCAGATACCACCTACACAGTACCTTGTAATTAAGCTCTAATATCCACGTAGACGAGGAAGACTTTTTGATTAAAGAGTATATACAATTCCACTCCTTGTCGCTAAATTCGGTGTTAAAGTCCTGCTGCCATTTATATGTGTATGTCGGCCGTGTTGGGCTGCTGTCTGCCATTAGGATGTTTTTTTCTATTGAAAGCATATGTCGGAGTGGACCTTGAGAGTTGCATATATTCTCAAATCGCGTCAGGGGTCTCGTCCAGTCAGATTTGTATTTAGATGTGTCTACTAAGTGTTGTAATTGTTTGTACTTTAACCAGTGTGTGAAAGCCCCATTCAGTATTTCGCCTAGCTCATGTCTTCCTTTCACCCTCTGTCCGTTTAAAATAGAATGAATTGGATGTTAAGGAAGGACAAGGTACAGAACCTGTGAGAACAGGAAGGACTACAAGAGGATAAGTTATAGGGCTCGAGAGATTTAGAGAAAGTTGTTGGCTTGGGTAATGGTGACATATCCCGTATAGTTAGGGGCAGTTATGCGGAAGGTTAGAGAAACATAATAACCCTCATGAGGGGGGGAGACATGTTATGACAGCCTGGAAGAAGGGGGGTGGGAGATGAGTTTTTTAGGTTGGGGAGTTAAATGTCTTAATTCTTGAAGGTAAACTACCATAATGGCAGAATGTAGAGGGGGCTGGCCTAGGCCACCGATGTATATCGATGTATATTCATTGTTTCAAAATGTTTACATGACAGAAATTAGTGGATGTTGTCAATAAGGTTTAATCTTGTGCATGTAAAATTTGAGAAACTCTGTATTTCTGCTTAAAATCAATAAAAATTATTTCAAATAAAATAGAATGAAAAGGTACAGTATACCCAATTTCCAGAGGTACCCTAGCTACCTCCCCGTATTCCATACCCCCCATGAACTCTGCATTCGGGGACACTGGAGTAAGTGGCGACCTCAACGTAGAAACATGAGGTTGTGACCTTAATATCCCGTCCCAGACTGTAAACACTGAGGCATATATCTTAAATGAGCTTGTCGCTTCTGGCCTGTGTGATTTTGGGATCCAGCATAAAGCTCCAACTTGTGGTGTCTTTAGAATGTGTGAATCTATCGTTGTCCAGGCTTTCGTGGAAGTATTCCTGTGCCAATCTAATATCCTTTGGATACTAATTTCTTTATAGTATACTTTCAAACATGGGAGACCCACCCCTCCCCCAGCGAGAGACCTATATAACGTGTTCAGGTTAACCCGAGGCTTTACCGATCCCCAAACGTATTTATTTAATAATGTTTGTAGGTTTCTTAAAAAGCTAACTGGGATGAGAATTGGGATTGCCTGCATTATATATAATATTCTCGGGAGAGTTGTCATTTTTAAGGTTTGTATCCTGCCCCACTAAGAGAAAGGTTTTGAGGACCACACATTCAAGTCGGCTTGAATAGCGTTATATAATGCCATGAAATTAAGGTTAAAGAGTAATTTATTGTTGGGGGTTAGTTTAATACCTAGGTATTTTATTGCTTTGGTTTGAAGTTGGTATGGGCAATTTTCCATTAGAGAAGCTAACTCTTCTCTAGGCAAGTTAACATTTATAATTTCGGACTTGAGGTGGTTTATCGAAAAATAGGATAGCCTACCAAATTCCCTAAACTCCTCCACACTCCCTCCGCTGGCAGGGATGTGGATGGGGATGAGAGAGATAGTAGTACATCATCAGCATACAGTGAGACTTTGTACTCATTTTGCCCTAGAGGTATACCCTGTATCTGTTCATTCTGTCTTATGCGAGCAGCCAACGTCTCTATTCCTAACACAAATAAAAGAGGGGAGAGGGGGCATCCCTGTCTTGTATCATTTCCTATCTGGAAGGCGTCTGACAGTACGCCATTTAGCTTTATATTAGCAGTCAGATTAATATACAGTGTTTAATTCTTTTGATAGCTAAATTACCAAAACCAAATGTCCGCAGTGTGGCGAACAGGAAAGACCAATTAAGGCGGTCAAAGGCCTTTTCTGCGTCTGATGTTAACAAGATAGAACCAATTTTATTTGTTTTAGCATATTCGATCAACTGCAGAGCCCTGATGGTATTGTCCCTGGCCTCTCTCCCAGGGACAAATCCCACTTGATCAGTGTGCACTAACAATGGGAGAAGGGGGCTAATCCTGGATGCTAGAATATTTGCGTATATTTTAAGATCCGTATTTAAAAGTGAAATTGGCCTAAATTTGGAGGGAGAATCTGTCAATTTTTCTAATTTAGGGATGACCGCAATATGCGCTTCCTTAGTTAGTGTTGGAAATTGCGCATTACCGTTTAGGGCTTGAAATAGTGACAATAAATGTGGTGTCAGTAGTTCGCTAAAAGTTTTATAGTATTTATTTGTGAGGCCATCTGGACCTGGGCTTTTACCCACAGGCAATGAGTGTATAGCTTTTATAATTTCCTGAGTTGTTATTGGTTCATCCAGAACTGATTTTTGTTGACCATTCAACTGGGGGAGATCTAGGGTTTCTAGGTAACTTTCAATATCTGTCTCGCTGGGAGAATGGGTGGACCTGGACAAATTGTAAATTTGGTCATAGAAAACTGTGAAAACTTTGGCTATCTCCAGGCTTTCCTGTTTTAGATTGCCTGAGCTATCTTTTATATTAAAAATATGATTCTTTGCCGACTTTTTCCGTAATGTCCTCGCCAACAAAGCTCCTACTCTATTACCTCCCGGAAGTACACCTTCCTCATGAACAGAGCCTTCCTATGTGCTGCTTTTACAAGATAAGCATTCAATGCCAACCTAGCTTCTGTGAGTTTATTAAGGGACCACTTATTAGTAGGAGTCTGTTTATGGGCCAGCTCCGCTTGGGAAAGATCCGCTGAGAGCTTTTTATATGTCAGGTTTAGAGCTTTTCGAATTCTTATACTGTGATGTATAAAGTTACCCCTTATTACCGCCTTATGGGCTTCCCATAATATTCCTTTATTGTCTACTGAATTAATGTTATGTCTAAAGTATTCCTCTAATTTTTGCTTAATGTCTTGTACTATGTCAGGGTCATGTAATAACGAGTCATCCAGTCTCCAGATTGAGTGTCTTTGGGGTTTAGTTGGCCAGTCCATTTCGAGAGTAACTGTTGCGTGGTCCGTCCAAGCCGTTGGTAGTATCTCTGTATGTGTTGCTAGTGAGATGTAGTTATGTTCCAGCAATAAATAATCAATTTGTGAGAATGATTTCTGTGCATGGGAATAAAAAGGTAAAATCTCTAGAATGTGCATACTGTAACCTCCAAATGTCCACTATTGTGGCCATCCTAAGGCTCCCCCCCTTTTAATCTCAAGAATTTTGTCAATAATCTTTTTGATGAACCGGGCCTGTTTTGTGTTGGGAGCGTATATACACGCCAGTGTAACTGGCATGCCAAATACAGTGCCTCAGAGTATAAAAAGTCTCCCTCCAAATTCTCATATTTATCAGATAGTTGGAAGGGCACATTTTTATGGAACAATATCCCCACCCTCGAAACCTTCCTAACTGGATTAAAATGAAAAAACCCCACAGGGTAATCTTGAGATGTCAATTTAGGTGTGTTATTTTTAATAAAGTGAGTCTCTTGAACAAAGATTATATCTCCCTTAAGCTTACGGAAATAGTTTAACGCTATGGACCTTTTTGTGGGTGAGTTGAGGCCTCTACAGTTCTGGGACAAGAATATTAGTGGATTGCTAGCCATAAGATGGGTGACATAGGTATTTTACGCTGTATATACAGCATGATACAAGTTGGCTCATAGGGAGGATACACCGCCCCACCAGCCCCGGCAAACAAAGGACACTTACCTTTATGCATGCTATCACTTAAGTTTCTCCTAGTGGAGTACCTCAGGTCTACGGAGACTTCTGCAGTGTTTAAACAAGAATAATACATCTGACATATCTGGAGCTGACTTCTTGAAAACAAAAATACATATTAACACCAATATTTTAACAAAACAGCTACAAAAAATAAGAAACATCTTGTTGTAGTCAGACGCTATTGTGTCTGAACTAAACGAGGGGTAAATAGTAACTAAGTCACTAACAAAGTTCACATGAGGAAAGTATGTCCTTCTAAAATGTTAACTATGCATGTCTATAAGATTCTGGTAGCCGCGTGGGTCTTGTATATTTTATACTAGGTTAGGTAAAAGATATAAGAACAGGGGAAGCAAAAACAATAAGAACAAGATACATATTTGTCAAGTGTTAGAATTCTACATCAATATAATAGATCATGTCTATGAATAGTGGACTCTCTGTTAACGTCCTTTGATATATTCTTCCAGCCATTTTAGAGTTACTCCATGAGTCATGTAACCTCAGCCTCCTTGGCTCTGGAAGCAGCTTTAGATTTTTTGCCAATGAGAGCACTGAGGTAGTTGCGATTCCGTTTGTTTGTCTCTTCCTACAAGATCACTGCTGTGCAGAGATGGCGGGGTGGGTAATGGTATTTCGAGTGACTTGCAAAACTCCTCTAAGTCATCCGCTGACTTATAGGTGACAATTTTGTTTCCTTTGTTAACTTTTAAACAGAAGGGGAATCCCCATCTGTATTGTATGTCTTGTCCACGAAAGTGTTCCGTGAGATATCTGGCCTCTTTTTTATTATTCAAGGTCATTGGACTTAGGTCCAATTAGATCTGAAGGGAATGCCCTTCAAAGGTGAGAGGTGATGGCTTTTTTGCCGCTTGTGCCACCAACTCCTTGTCCTGGTATTGGTGGAACTTTATAATGATATCTCGTGGGGGTTCAGACTCCTTTGGTTTAGGCCTGAGTGCCCTATGTGCCCTGTCCAACTGGTACGGAGGCGAGGTAGTGTCTTTTGTCAGATGTTGAAAAAGCCTTTTCAAATATTGAGGGGTGAGGTCTGATGTGATAGTCTCTGGAATACCTCTAATTCTTAAGTTCTGCCTTTTTCCCCTATTATCCAGATCCTCCAAATGGCTCTTAAGCTGCTGAATTTGAATGTCCTGAACTGAGAGACACCGAGAATGTCCATCTATTGTGTTGTTAGTGTCATTCACCTGCTCCTCCATGTAGTCAATCCTTTCACCCATGTCCGACAAATCTTTTTTAACCTCTGCCAGACCATCTTTTACTATTTTTGCCACTTGATGCAATAAAGTGTTAAAATCCTCCTTAGTTGGCAAGGTTTCTAAATCTGCCTTGGTTAATGGGGTACTCTTCTCTGCCGTCACAACTGTAAGGGATAGAGTAGTTAGCATTTCTTCAGCTTCTGCTTCAGGATCAGAGTGCTGCGATGTGCTTAAAGCTCTGAAGTAAGTGTTTAACTTAGTGGCTGTATTTGTGTTAGGCTTCGTGCTTTTGTCCACTCTAGGCTGTCTTTTTGAAGCCATTCTGTTTTATGGGTAATAAAATGTGGCAAAGCGACTTCTCTATAGTTTTAATGTCTTTTGTGGTTGGGATTTTACCTGTGCAAATATCAGGCTGTTTTAATATGGAGATCCAGATATCCACGTTTATTATAGAGCTATTTCCCCTGCCGTGTCCGCTGTTCACCTCAGCCTGTAGGTCTATTCACTCAGCTTGTGTTTGTTGTATACTAGACCCTGCTGATCTCCCTGCCCAATACCCTTGCCCCTTCTTTATCAGTACTTGCACTTTTCGCGCCGTTTGGATATGCGCTGTTGCGGTCTAACAGAAAGTAAAAATGGAGTGGGGGGCTTCCGGTATCCCCGTTGTGAACTAAAGTGTTGTGCTGCTTTAAGTGCGGTATCGCTACTTACTGTTCCTCACTTGTCACTCAATGTTTGAAATGGGGTTCCCGAATCCGCTTGTAGTACTTGTCAGCTAGAGCTCCAAACGTCCAAACGTGCTATGCGCTGCAGCGGTGATGCTTATGAAGGGGCAGCAGTCATCCAGGGTCAAAATAATTTAAATTACATGCCGTTGTCTTTCCTCAAACAAACTACAGCACAGAGATTCTCTTATGTGCGACCATCCATATTGGCAGTCAGCTCCGCCCCCTCTTGATAGCTTTTTTTTTATATGTTATGAAACATTTAAGTTGTGTAAAAAATCTGCAATAAGGTTAAACTTCCACTCTGTCATACACACAAGCTGAAAGTGCACAATACTGCTGTCAAAAAGCTGGAAACATCACTGCAAAAGAGTTTTAAAAAAAAGCGTTAAATTTAGCTCCAGAGCATCAATGAACTGCTGGGACCTAGCTGAACCAATAACAAGAGACATATCCACTAATCACCAGCTAGCTCCCAGTAGTGCATTGTTGCACCTATGCCTACATAGATATGCTTTTTTTTTTTTTTTTTTTTTTACAAAAGAACTAAGTAAATTTTTTATTTTTTATTTTTGTTTTTATTGAGGTATTGAAAACAGGCTTACAAAACAGTATACAAATATACAAAGAAAATTACAACACAGCACAAAAAGTAAAATATACTTTCCAACCTTCTACAATATTAATAGAGGCATCACACCTTTTGCGCAGCTCAGCAAAGAAATAATTAACTGGTAATGATGACAGCATTAGTACAAAGTGCCTCAACACAGGGAAACCTTCCAAAATTAACTTAGGAGGCCACTCGTGGGCCTCAAATATGTAAAAGTTAACATATATAGAAGAAGGTGTAATGAAATGAGGAGACCACTCTTGGGTCCCATTATGAAAACCTCAGTAGGGTATCATTACATATGGCTAAGGAAAATCTAAGGAAAATTAATAAGCAAGCATCCAAGAACCAACTGGGGCTTTATTTTATAATAAAGTGGATTGGAGAACCTACAGTATAATAGAGATGTGGGGATAATAGAGCAAGTCTAGGGAAGTTGTCAAACTTGAAGGATAGATTTTATACTGTAGAGTATTAGTGGGAGGGAATACTTGAGGTATACATTTTATACTGTGGAGTAGTAGAGAGAGAGGATCTCAATGGTCTTAGAACACATTTATGTTCACTCATGAACAGATAACTAAAACTATGTATAAAGTTATATTTCTCTAAGCTAAACACATATAATAAAACATAAGTGTTCCCCTGAAGTGAAAAATCAGAAGACTGGGGATAACAGGATAATAAATTCTAGAGATATGATCACCAGAAAGCAGGTATACGCTTGCAGCAGAATGTCAGTATCAATCTATTCATAATATGAGTAGGAAGCATGTGTTGTGGGTGTTATAGAAAATTTCACATATAAATCCACACTCAACATCACATTTTACAGATCATTGCAACATACCGGTATACCCAAAAGGATCAAAAATGCGTAGTACAATGAAGTTTATCCCAATCAAACTAATACGAAGATAGTCTACACTTAGTTAGTAACTAATTAGTTAGTACAGGGCAGAAGGCTCTGAACCAATAGCCAATGGTGCCAGTTAACAGATACACATTTCTAGGGTACATACATCAATAGCATGTAAATCTAATCTAGGATATGTAGTCCATAATAGCTATGTGGTAAGTATATTCTCATATTTAACTCAATCTTAGCTTTTAAAAACCGTAAGGAGAACTGACTAGAAAAAACACTTTTTGGATGTTAATATACAACAATAGTAAACTACAAAGTTAGAAAGTACATGTGAGTAAGATCTGGTGTCCATGTGATGGACACTCAAGCACACTGCTGTCATATTATTCAGGACATCAATACTTCACTAAAGTACCATCAATACTCCACCTTAGGTGATCCGCTGTGGTGATGTGGTATCTATTCAGCCAATTCCTCTTTTGCCAAGGGCCAAAGCAGGGTCATTAGAATTTATGTAGAGGAGCACAGGCATAATGGCTGTCCCAGCAGATAGAAACTGTGTTCCCAAGAGCAAGATCACCTTGTTCTGCTCAGGCGACTGCACTGCATAGGAGAAGTCTGGCGTGCTCATAGGAGGTTGCTCCAACAACTGATTTTCCTGCTGGTCTTTTGATCCCACTGGGAAGTCCCTGTCCTGTAACACATATCCCTCCAAAGTGATGATAGTTGAGGGTAACTCACATGACTTCTCCCTGTAGTAAACGTGCTTAGTGGGGGTCATTTCTCTAAACCACATTTCTTTAATGGCAACCAAGGGATGCAATGCATCCATCCATACATCTGCAGCGTTGTCATCAGACTGTGCTGCTATATAGCTAACCCCATTGACGTTGGAGAGTGCTCTTACAGCCCGATTGTTCCCCAGCTGAGTTTTCTCCTTCTGCGCAGAATAATCTAGGCATACAGTAGGCGCCATGCGCCAGGGCCCCAGGGCACTGGCGCCATCTTCCCTATTGCCAACATAAGAAATCTGGGGAACCTTGGAAGGTAAAGTGGAGGCGGGGTGTCAGAATTCCGATCTAAGGGTCTCAGTAAGTGACTCTTGAAATGTGGTGAGTGGAGCACCGATTTCGAGACTCCCGTTCTGACCTCCAATTTCTGGGACAGCTCCGTGATCACTTCAGAGCTCGGAGTCAAGATGAGAAGCAGTTGTCTGTTCTAGGGAGTTATGTTTTTCATAACTTATTTCCTCTCCTGCTTTAAGTGTGGTTTCTTGGAAGGGCTTGTTGTAGGTTTAGGAGTGCAAACAAACACTACCCCAGTCTCTTGCCAGATGATCAGAGATGCATTTAAGTTAGACGTCCAGTAGTCTGGTAATGATAGCTATTAGCAATGTTTCTCTAGTATCCATTCTGATTGTATATAGGTATAGCTTACTCTCTCTGACTTAGTGTATGGTAAACTGTAGAATAGCTTGTTACATAGGATGCTGGCCGCGCGAAAATGGCACAGGGATTGTGAGGACAGGTGAGGCTTCAGGAATAAGGGAAGGCCTCAAAGTAAAAAGTCCGGTACTGAGTGCTTGAGGGCCACACCACAGTCCAAAACCCTATCTTTTGGGTCAGAGTGCCTTTAGTCAAGCTTCTCCACCAATTTAGATGGCCTGTCGCCAATATTTCAGTCTAAAACTAGATAAATGTGATGAATGACTCAGGAGCTGAAGCTCAATGCGACCAGTAAGATGGCCGCTGCCCGGAAGTCCCCCCCCAACTAAGTAAATTTGATAACAGAAGTACTAAAAAGCGTCTTGAAATTGCATGAATCATAACCATGAAAATTGAATTTTAACATTTAGGTCGCTTTAGATTTGTACTTATTTGGGGAAAAAAGCAGAAAAAACAAGCTTACCACCTAATACGCAGTGATAGAAATACTATTCATGACACTAAACCTCAGCAGCTAACCACATGTCCTACCACCTATCTGGCTTATTTGTAAATTGAATAGTTTCTTAAAAGCGCTGATAGTTAAGAAGCAGTGCTCATCAGACCTTTGCTTCCTAACCTATATGCCAACTCTGAGCTGGCTGTTTGCAATCACCCCAAACTAGTCCAGTCCAACCAAGGTGATTGTCAGCCCCTGCTCAAGTATAATTGGCCACACACACAAGAGCACTATATGGCAGCACTATTTCCTATCTAGATATCTCTTCAACAAAGAATAACATGAGAACAACACAAATTTGATAATACAAGTAAATTGGATTTTTTTTTTAAATTGTATTCTCTACCTGAATTATGAAACAAAAATATTTGGATTTCACATCCCTTTAAAATTTGGTAAAATAATTAATTGTATAGATAAATTATTTATGTTATCATTTGTAAGTTAATTAATTATTGTTGAGTTTGGCCACTTAGTTACTAGAGAGAGACGTAGGAAATAGTTAACAGGCTGCCGTGCAGAAAGTCTGCTGGCCTGCGATAAGAGAACATTCTGACTTATTTTGTGTCAGCAAAGCCAATTCCTCATAAACATAAATCTGAATGTGATAACATATAATATGAGATTTGTATTTTATTGTTTCTAGTAGACCAACTTCACTATAAGGGAATTATCTAAACTAAGGTTCTTATTATCTAATATTCACCAGATCAGACATCAAAAACCTCCCTGACAATTCCTCAGGGAATGGGTCTGTCCCTGCAAGATGCCTCCCATATACCTAGATTACGAGTTTGGCGCTATACCAGGTGCATAAAGAACGAAATAAAATGAACGGTCTCGCACTTTCCATAGCGCCGCCATTACGCGTTACTGAAAAACCTTGTTGTGCTGTCCATTAAGCTCCATTCCACACAAAAGCCAAGGGCTGAGTTTACGTGCTTGTGCACGCTTTCCCCCATAAGACATCAATGGGGAGAGTGTGTTAGAAAAAAGTAAATTTATGCTTACCTGATAAATTAATTTCTTTTACGATATGACAAGTCCACGGATTTCATCCTTACTTGTGGGATTTATCCTCCTGCTAACAGGAAGTGGCAAAGAGCACCGCAGCAGAGCTGTATATATAGCTCCTCCCTCCTCTCCACCCCCAAGGTTACAAAGAGTAAGGAAAAGCTAAAGGTGCAGAGGTGACTAAAGTTTATAAAAAAATAAATAAATTTGTCTTAAAAAGAACAGGGTGGGCCATGGACTTGTCATATCGTAAAAGAAATTAATTTATCAGGTAAGCATAAATTTACTTTTCTTTTACAAAGATATGACGAGTCCACGTTTTTTTTCCTTACTTGTGGGATCCCAATACCAAAGCTATAGGACACGGAACCTAAACGGAAGGCACCACTGCTTGAAGAATCTTTCTCCCAAAAACAGCCTCAGAAGAAGCAAAAGTATAAAATTTGGAAAATTTGGAAAAAGTATGAAGAGACGACCAAGTCGCAGCCTTGCAAATCTGTTCAACAGAAGTATCGATTTTAAAAGCCCATGAGGAAGCCACAGCCCTAGTAAAATGAGCCGTAATTCTTTCAGGAGGCTGCTGCCCAGCAGTCTCATACGCCAGACGGATGATACTCCTCAGCCAAAAAGAAAGCGAGGTAGCCGTAGCTTTCTGACCCCTACGCTTTCCAGAATAAACAATGAATAATGAAGAAGATTGATGGAAATCCTTAGTCGCCTGCAAGTAAAACTTCAAGGCACGGACCATGTCCAGATTATGCAATTTACGCTCCTTCTTAGAAGAAGGATTAGGACATAAAGAAGGAACAACGATTTCCTGATTAATATTCTTATTTGAAACAACCTTAGGGAGGAACCCAGGTTTGGTATGTAAAACCACCTTATCAGAATGAAAGATAAGATAAGGCGAATCACATTGTAATGCTGAAAGCTCTGAAACTCTACGAGCAGAAGAAATAGCAACCAAAAATAAAACCTTCCAAGATAACAACTTAATATCTATGGAATGCATGGGTTCAAACGGAACCCCTTAAAGAACACTAAGAACTAAATTAAAACTCAAAGGTGGTGCAATTGGTCTAAATACAGGCTTAATTCTGGTTAGAGCCTGACAAAAAGACTGAACGTCTAGAACACCAGCCAAACGTTTGTGAAGCAAAATTGACAAAGCAGAAATCTGTCCCTTTAAGGAACTTGCTGATAACCCTTTCTCCAATCCTTCTTGGAGAAAAGACAGAATCCTAGGAATCCTAACCTTACTCCATGTAACGTATCACCAACCAATTCCTTAATTAGATACGTTAATATGTATAATGATAGTTTGTAGCTATTTGTTACTACTTCATTCACACATAACTTTGTGAGGAAGTTAACCCAAATAGCAGATATTGGTAAGTAAGTATTAATTTAGATATGAACACAAATTCACAATGAGTTAATTTGTGCTGTTTATGTTTGTTAGAAAATATATTGATTTCTTATGAACCGTTCCTTTAGTTTGTTAATTCAGCTTTAACAGATATCATAGTAATGGAGAGAAAGTTCTTTGTCAGATTTTGAGAAGAGTATCAATGAGAATAGCTACAGTATCAAAATTAGGTAAAAGCAGAAACAGTCTTTTAGTTACTTGGCAATTGATACAAATGATACCGAGTTTAATACTTGCGGTTGCTTTCTCTGTATTGATCGACAGACAGGATCTGATTCTGTCACCTCGGGTTCTGTAGAGTTGGTAAACTTCCAATAAGGATGATTAGAGAGAGTAAGCACAGCTTGGTTTACCGTGTCAGCGATGTAGGTGTAGACAGGCTCTCAGTTGTTCAGACACTCGATGGAAGTGAAGGAAAGGAACCGCGTTGCGGTTAGCGTGTGACGTCACGCTGCAGTGTGAGTTTTCTGACAGGCACACGGAACTCGGTCAGAGGAGAAGGAAAAATTAGATTAAAGCTGATATTGGATGTTAGGTGATAAAGCAAATGTCCAACACAAAGTTTAAAAGTTTTGGTTGATTCAATATATGACTTGACGATTAGGTGGAATAAACAATTGGAGAAGTTATAATCCAAGTTAAAGGGAGACAAGCTTCACTAGCTAACTATCCCTATACACTATAATAATCAAGCAGGGAAACAAGGAAGATGAGTTCCCTTTATAGACTTTAGCAGGAAGTTGGATTTCATTGTTTAAAGGAACAACAGATCGTGACAGATCCCCCCTCTCAAGATCCTCTGGAAGCAAGACTAGGACCCGGTTTCAACGGGTACTTGGCATGGAAAGAGGCCAATAAACGTGGGGCATGTAAATCGTGCACGGAAACCCAGGAGTCCTCTGAAGCCTCATAACCTCTCCAATGCACCAGATACTCAAGCTTACGATTACGAATACGTGAATCCAGAAGTTTACCCACTTCGTATTCCTGTTGATTATCCACCAGTGAGAGTATCTCAGAGGAAGAGGGCAGCTGAGTGTCCAAATCACCTCTGTAAGGTTTCAATAATGATACGTGAAAAGAAGGATGTATATGGAGGTCTTCTGGCAACTGGAGTCGAACAGCGTTTTCATTGATGATTTTGGAGATGGGAAAGGGTCCCAAGTATTGAGAGGCTAATTTCTTACAGGGTACTGACATTTTAATGTTTTTGGTAGATAACCAGACCAAATCACCTTCCTCATAAGCAGGAGGTTTAGAATGTTTGGCATCAAAATATTTCTTCTGGGTTGTTTTAGCAGTTTGTAAATGGTCCCGAAGAATGTCAAGAGTACTTTTGATTGTCATAGAGTAATCTTGAGCAGCAGGAGAGTTGGAGGAAGTGGTGGGATTTGGAAAGGTGGTAGGGTGGTATCCATAGGTTGCATGAAACGGAGATTGTTTAATAGAATCGTTCACAGAGTTATTAAAAGCGAACTCAGCCATTGGGAGCCATTCAGACCAGTCATCTTGTAAGTTATTTATATAACATCTGAGGTATTGCTCAAGAGTCTGATTCAGACGCTTGGTTAATCCATTTTACTGGAGATGGTAGGCTGTTGAAAACCTGTTTGAGATTTTGAGTTGTTGACATAAATTTCGCCAGAATCTTGACATAAATTGTGTTCCCCGATCCGTTACAATAGAGGAAGGAAGACCATGTAGTTTCACGATGTTAGATAAAAAGATCTTTGCCGTTGTTGTTGCATTTGGAACTTGTTTTAATGGTAAAAAATGTGCCAATTTAGTCAGATGATCGATAACTACTAAAATAGCAGTATAACCATTGGATGTGGGTAGATCAACAATGAAGTCCATACCTATGATGCTCCAAGGTTTCATAGGTACTGGTAGAGGAGTTAATAAACCACTAGGTTTGGTATGTAGTTTTTTCTTTGTAGCACAAATGAGACAGGAAGTTATGTAGTGATGTATATCTTTTTTCATTGAAGGCCACCAAAATTGTCTTTTTATAAGTTCTGTAGTACGAGTTATCCCCGGATGACCCGCCATAGGAGAATCATGATGATTTTGTATGATTTGATTCCGTAGAGCTGATGGAATGTATGTTAAATTTTGTTATGTGTATAATCCAGTAGTGGAATCTTTTACACAGTAGTTGGGTATTGATGAATCCGACCGAAGAGCCACTAGAATATCGGATTGAAGCGTGGTTAAAGTACAAATGAGCTTAGTAGGGGGTATGATAAAAACTTTTTCCATGTTTTCAGAAGTGGGTTCTGTAGTTCTTGAGAGAGCATCGGCTCTAATATTTGTATTTCCTGGTCTATAGGTTAAAACAAAATTAAACCTGTCGAGAAATAAGGCCCAACGTACCTGCCTGGAAGTCAAGGTTTTACTTTTCTTCAAATATTGAAGATTTTTGTGATCTGTAAATATAGTAAAAGGAGTTGAACAACCTTCTAGCAAATGTCTCCATTGTTCAAGTGCTGCCTTAACAGCTAGCAACTCTTTGTCGCCTATTGAGTAATTCTTCTCTGCTGGAGTTAACAAACGTGAATAATAAGCAATAGGATGTTCTTCTTTTGTTTCTTGATTGGTTTGAGATAAGACTGCACCAATCCCCGTATTGGATGCATCTACCTCCAGAGTATATGAAAGGGATGGATTAGGCAATTGTAGAAACGGTGCTGATGTATATTTCTTCTTTAAAGTTTGGAAGGCGGTATCTGCTTCAGAATCCCAATTAAACTTGCCTTTTCCAGTTAATCGAGTAAGTGGTTGTTCCGTGCTGGAATAATGATCAATAAACTTTCTATAAAAATTAGAAAATCCAAGGAATCTCTGTAACGATTTTACATTAGTTGGAGTAGGCCAGTTGAGTATAGAAGTGATCTTTTCTGGATCCATTTGGATTCCAGTGGGAGAAATAATGTAACCAAGAAATTTGATTGTATTTTGATGGAAATAACATTTCTCCATCTTAGTGTATAGATGATGTTCCCGCAAGGTTGATAGCACCCATCTCACATGTTTTTGATGTTCAGACAAATTCTTAGAATAAATGAGGATGTCGTTGAGATACACTATAACACATACATCCATAAGATCTTTAAATATCTCATTTATGAAGAATTGAAAGGTGGCGGGAGCATTTGTTAGTCCGAAAGGCATAACATTATACTGGTACAACCCGTAACGGGTTTTAAAAGCTGTTTTCCACTCGTCACCAGGTCTCATACGGATAAGGTTGTAGGCGCCTTTCAGGTCCAGTTTAGTAAAGATGGTGGCCCCAGATAGACGTTCTAATAACTCTGGTATTAGGGGAAGTGGAGAGCGATTTTTTATAGTAATTGCGTTTAACGCTCGGTAGTCGATAATTGGGCGTAGGGTTCCGTCTTTGTTGGTAACGAAAAAGATGGCAGAAGCAATTGGAGATGATGATGGTGAAATGAAACCTTTTCTGAGATTTTCGTCGAGGTATTCACGAAGATGTTGCAGTTCCTTTTGTGATAAAGGAAAGATACGGTTAGTTGGCAGTATAGCGTCTTCCTTGAGATCAATAGGGCAATCGAAGGATCGATGGGGTGGAAGGTTTTTTGCACTTTTAAGATTGAAAACATCAGAAAAATCACTGTATTGTTTTGGTAGTAACGGATCAATATGGTTAATTGAAACATATGGAAAACATGTTTGTAAACAGAATGTGGAATCAAAGGTAAGTGTACAATTATGCCAGTTAATAACAGGGTTTTGTTTCTGTAACCAAGGAAAACCGAGTATAATTGGGTGTAAAGAACTAGGTATTATATCATAAGTGATGAATTCTTTGTGACCTGTGTTGGTTAATGTGAGTAATGGAACAGTGTGATGTGTGATGGGACCTTTGAGAAATTGGGACCCATCAATAACTCTCACAAATACTGGGATTGCTTTCTTCACACAGGGTATTTTATTTTTTGTAACAACTGATTGATCAATGAAGTTGCCATAAGCTCCGGAATCAATTGTGGCTTGCTCCTGGAACTGCAACTGGTCCCACTGTAATGATAGAGTTAAAGTTAATTGAGTTTGTGTATTATGAGTTTCAGAGATAAGTAATGATTTTATCTTACCCTTTCTAGGTCTGTTTAGTAGAGGGCAAGTAGTAACATCATATTCTCTGTTTCCGCAGTACATGCATAGATTTGCTTGTTTTCTTCTTAGTTTTTCTTCTATTGATAGTGGTCCTCTTATGGTTCCGATTTCCATAGGTACTACTGTTGTAGCAGGTTTTTCATGGGTAGTTGAATAATGTTTCCTAGGGTTGGAGTCAGGTTGAAATTTTTCATGTCTTCGTTCTCTATTTCTTCTGTCTATAGAGATGCTCAACTTGATTAGTCCCTCTAAAGTCTCAGGAAGCTCAACCCTTGACAGCTCGTCTTTTACATATTCAGAGAGTCCTAAACGGAACTGGTTTTTAAGGGATATGGAGTTCCACTGGGAATCAGTACTCCATAGCTGAAATTCAGCTATGTAGTCCTCGACGGCTCTTTTGCCCTGTCTGAGGGAACGCAGATGATTTTCTGCAGTTTGCTGCTTGTTTATATCCTCATAGAGAACTGCCATAGCATGGAAGAAATTTTCTAAGGAATTCAATATTGGGTCATCAGATTCAAAGAATCTGTTAGCCCAGGCCCTAGGTTCCCCACTTAAATATGAAATGGTGGTGCAGACCTTTATTTTATCATTACTGTAGGTCCTAGGTTTCATAGCAAATAATAACAAACAAGAGTTTCTAAACTCACGAAACTTAGCTCTGTCGCCAGAGAAGGGAACTGGAGGGTTAACTTGAGTTTCAGGCCTTTCATTAGCTTTCTGAGTTATTAACTCATTTAGTGCTCTTTTTAAAGTGGAATTTTCGCTTTGTACTTCCCTTAAGCCTTGTGCTAGTAAGTCCATCTTTTGGTTTATTGTTGTTATTTCATTACTCATGGCTACTGGGTCCATGTTAACTGTTAAAGGGTTTTTATGGCTTGATTATTCTGTAACGTATCACCAACCAATTCCTTAATTAGATACGTTAATATGTATAATGATAGTTTGTAGCTATTTGTTACTACGTCATTCACACATAACTTTGTGAGGAAGTTAACCCAAATAGCAGATATTGGTAAGTAAGTATTAATTTAGATATGAACACAAATTCACAATGAGTTAATTTGTGCTGTTTATGTTTGTTAGAAAATATATTGATTTCTTATGAACCGTTCCTTTAGTTTGTTAATTCAGCTTTAACAGATATCATAGTAATGGAGAGAAAGTTCTTTGTCAGATTTTGAGAAGAGTATCAATGAGAATAGCTACAGTATCAAAATTAGGTAAAAGCAGAAACAGTCTTTTAGTTACTTGGCAATTGATACAAATGATACCGAGTTTAATACTTGCGGTTGCTTTCTCTGTATTGATCGACAGACAGGATCTGATTCTGTCACCTCCGGTTCTATAGAGTTGGTAAACTTCCAATAAGGATGATTAGAGAGAGTAAGCACAGCTTGGTTTACCGTGTCAGCGATGTAGGTGTAGACAGGCTTTCAGTTGTTCAGACACTCGATGGAAGTGAAGGAAAGGAACCGCGTTGCGGTTAGCGTGTGACGTCACGCTGCAGTGTGAGTTTTCTGACAGGCACACGGAACTCGGTCAGAGGAGAAGGAAAAATTAGATTAAAGCTGATATTGGATGTTAGGTGATAAAGCAAATGTCCAACACAAAGTTTAAAAGTTTTGGTTGATTCAATATATGACTTGACGATTAGGTGGAATAAACAATTGGAGAAGTTATAATCCAAGGTAAAGGGAGACAAGCTTCACTAGCTAACTATCCCTATACACTATAATAATCAAGCAGAGAAACAAGGAAGAGGAGTTCCCTTTATAGACTTTAGCAGGAAGTTGGATTTCATTGTTTAAAGGAACAGCAGATCGTGACACTCCATGAGTAACCCTTGGATTCACACCAAAAAAGATATTTACGCCATATCTTATGATAGATCTTTCTAGTGACAGGCTTACGCGTCTGAATCAAACTATCAATGACCGCATCAGAGCATCCCCGCTTAGATAAATTCAAGCGTTCAATCTCCAAGCAGTCAGCTGCAGAGAAATTAGATTTGGATGATGAAAAGGACCTTGAATGAGAGGGTCCTGTCTCACTGGTAGTTTCCACAGGGGCAGAGAGGACATGTCAACTAGATCTGCATACCAAGTCCTGCGTGGCCATGCAGGCGCTATTAGAATTACGGAAGCTCTCTCCTGTTTGATCCAAGCGATCACACGGGGAAAGAGAGGAAATGGTGGAAACACATAAGCCAGGTTGAACGTCCAAGGCACTGCCAAGGCATCTATTAGTTCGGCCTGAGGATCTCTTGACCTGGAGCCGTATCTTGGGAGTTTGGTATTCTGTCGAGACACCATCAGATCCAACTCCAGTTTGCCCCATCGAAGAATCAGAGAGGCAAATACCTCCGGATGGAGTTCCCACCCCCCAGATGAAAAGCCTGATGGCTTAAATAATCCGCTTCCCAGTTGTCTACACCTGGGATATAGTTTGCTGACAGATAACAAGAGTGAGTCTCCGCCCACTGAATTATCTTGGATACTTCTGACATCGCTAAGGAACTCCTCATTCCTCCCTGATGATTGATGTAAGCCACAGTCGTGATGTTGTCCGACTGGAACCTGATGAATTTGGCCGAAGCCAACTGAGGCCATGCCAGAAGCGTTTTGAATATTGCTCTCAATTCCAGAATGTTGATTGGAAGTAGAGCCTCCAACTGAGTCCACACACCCTGAACTCTCAGGAAATTCCAGACTGCACCCCATTCCAGAAGACTTGCGTCAGTTGTCACTATCACCCATGAGGGTCTGCGGAAACACATCCCCTGGGACAGATGATCCGGCGACAACCACCAAAGAAGAGAGTTTCTGGTTTCTTGATCCAGATTTATCAGAGGAAGAAAATTTGTATAGTCCCCATTCCATTCTGGCTGAGCATGCACAGTTGCAGTGGTCTGAGATGAAACCGAGCAAATGGAATGATGTCCATTGCTGCCACCATCAATCCAATCACCTCCATACACTGGGCCACTGAAGGCCGAGGATTGGATTAAGGGTCCGACAAGTATTTAGAATCTTTGATTTTCTGACCTCCGTCAGAAAAATCTTCATTGCTACAGAATCTATCAGTGTTCCCACGAAGGGAACCTTTGTCTGCGGAATTAGTGAACTCTTTTCTAGATTCACTTTCCAACCGTGAGTTCTCAGAAAGGATAACACTGTGTCTGTATGAGACCTTGTTAGATGATAAGTCGACGCCTGAATTAAGATATCGTCCAGATAAGGCGCCACTACTATACCCAGTGGCCTGAGAACCGCCAGAAGGGACCCTAGAACCTTTGTGAAGATCCTGGGTGCTGTGGACAACCCAAAGGGAAGAGCCACGAACTGAAAATGTTTGTCCAGAAAAGCAAACCTTAGGTATTGATGGTGATCCTTGTGAATAGGGATATGAAGGTAAGCATCCTTCAAGTCCACGGTAGTCATATATGGACCCTCCTGGATCATTGGTAAAATTGTTTGGATAGTTTCCATCTTGAAGGATGGAACTCTGAGAAACTTGTTTAGACTCTTGAGATCTAAAATGGGTCTGAAGGTTCCCTCTTTTTTGGGAACCATGAAGAGATTTAAGTAAAACCCCTGTCCCTGTTCCAGTATGGGAACGGGACGAATTACTCCCAAAGTAGAGAGGTCTTTTATACAATTTAAGAATGCCTCTCTTTTTATCTGGTTTACAGACAATCTTGAAAGAAGAAATCTCCCCCTGGGGAGAAATCCCTTGAATTCCAGTTGATACCCCTGAGTCACAATTTCCAGTGCCCAATGGTCTTGAACATCTCTTGCCCAAGCCTGTGCAAAGAGAGTCAATCTGCCCCCTACTAGATCCGGTCCCTGATCGGGGGCCGTCCCTTCATGCTGTCTTGGTAGCAGCAGCGGGCTTCTTGGGTTGTTTACCCTTGTTCCAAGCCTGGTTGGGTCTCCAGACGGACTTGGCCTGAGCAAAATGCCCTTCCTGCTTTGTGAAGGAAGAGGAAGAAGAGGGTACTCCTTTAAAGTTCCGAAAGGAACAAAAATTATTTTGTTTACCCTTATTCTTAACAGACCTATCCTGAGGTAGAGCATGACCTTTACCTTCAGTAATGTCAGAAATGATTTCCTTCAGCTCAGAACGATTAGGGTCTTACCCTTGAAAGGAATAGCCAAAAGGTTTGACTTAGATGACACATCAGCAGACCACGATTTTAACCATAACGCTCTACGCGCTAAAATGGCAAATCCTGCATTTTTAGCCGCCAATTTAGCAATTTGAAAGGCGGCATCTGTGACAAAAGAATTTGCTAGCTTAAGAGCCTTAATTCTATCCAAAATATCCTCTAAGTGAGTCTCAACCTTAAGAGACTCTTCCAAGTCATCAAACCAGAAAGCTGCTGCAGTAGTTACCGGAACAATGCAGGCTGTTGGTTGTAAAAGGAAACCCTGATGAATAAATAACTTCTTTAGAAGACCCTCTAATTTTTTATCCATAGGGTCTTTGAAGGCACAACTGTCCTCAATAGGAATAGTTGTACGTTTAGCCTGGGTAGATATAGCTCCCTCCACGGCGGGACAGTCTGCCAGGAGTCCCGAATGGTGTCTGAAATGGGATACATTTTCTTAAAATCAGGAGGGGGAAATGGCATACCCGGTCTATCCCACTCCTTCTTAACAATCTCCGAAATTCTCTTAGGAACCGGAAAAACATCAGTGTAAGTGGGAACTTCTAGATATTTGTCCATTTTACACAATTTCTCTGGTGGAACCATAATAGGGTAACAGTCATCCAGAGTCGCCAATACCTCCCGCAGTAAGAGGCGGAGGTGTTCTAAAATTTAAAGGACATAACGTCCGAATCTGTCTTGAGGTAACATACTTCCAGGATCCGAAAGTTCTCCCTCAGACAAAATTTCCCTAACCCCCAACTCAGATCCCTGTGAGGGCATATCGGAAATAGCCAACAAAGCATCAGAGGACTCAGTATTGACATTAATTCCTGTCCTACTGCGTTTACCCTGTAACCCTGGTAACTTAGATAATACCTCTGTAAGAGTAGTTGACATAACTGCAGGCATATTCTGCAGAGTAAAGGAATTAGGCGCCCTTGAGGAACTCAGTGTCGCTTGTGTGGGCGTTAATGGTTGTGACACTTAGGGAGAATTAGATGGCTTATCCTGATTCTCTTCAGACTAGGAATCATCCTTAGACACACTTTCTTTACATAAAATATGCTTTTTACATTGTAAGGCCCTTTCAGTACAAGAGGTACACAAAGTAAGAGGGGGTTCCACAATGGCTTCTAAACACATAGAACAAGGAGTTTGTTAAATAGCCACAATAGTCATAATTAAAGGGACAGTTTACTCAACATTTTTCTCCCCTTTAATTTGTTCCCAATGATCCACTTTACCTGCTGGAGTGTATTAAATTGTTTACAAGTAGCTCCTTTACCCTTATATTGGCAATTGAAATTGTTGATTTAGCATGTGGTATCCCCACCTATTCTGAAAGTTTGTGGCCGCGCGTACCAGCTATAGATAAGCTTTGTAAACACAGCCAGCAGAAGAAATTACACTCCCAGTGCGATATAGCAGAGATAAGGTAATAAAATGTTGATTTTCCATTGTTCTCTCAAAGTACTGGTGATTGTTTTAAGGACAGATATAAGATAAAGAAGCAGGTATATTTGCACAATGTGATACAGTAATGAGATAGGATTATACCTACAAGCTGAACCCATTTTATTAGGTTGTGGCTTCAAAACACAAAATCAGAGCTTTAATATACACAAATAAGCCTTAAAAAGCTAATTTTCATAAATTTTTTATTCTGCAGTTGGTAAAAAAAGCAATTGTAAACACATTAAGGGAAAAACTATTTTACAGTATACTGTCCCTTTAACTTTTAATTGTGAAGTAAACAAATTTCCACAAAAAAAAAAAAATGTACTTCGCCTTTAAATAATAAAAGTGCAACAATTTTACTGTGCAGCACCAAACAACGATTTATTTGTACCAAATAATCAAACAAATCAGTTCAAATTTTCAAAAAAAACTTTTTATATATGGCAAAAATTTTTCACAAGGATAACAGCCCCTGCACCTCTGCTGTGGCGCCTACCTGCCCCCCGGGTACTGCGGATTGAATCAACAACGATCCAGAGATGACTTATCCACGTTTGGCCCCACCGGATCTAATGTCTGCTGCCTTCTAGTCAGAAGAAAACTGCGCGTCTGAGCGCGCGAACTAGGCTCCGCCCACCATGGGCGTCATGTTCACAATCTCCCTAGCCATGTGGTCCCCAAGTGTACTCTTAAAAACACATAGTCGATATGTCTGCCTGCTGCCTTGCATAGTAAAAACACAGCAGCCTTTTAATCAACAAATCAGTTACCTAGTGTCAAGCTCATAATAAACGTTCATACCAAAATTAATATTATGTATGCACCAGTAAGATCAGTAACCCATAGTCCCTATATGTCTACTGCTTACCCCTTCACCTACAGGGAATAATGTCAGCCATTTCTGATATAACCTGTCTCCTCAGAAAAAACAGAATTTATGCTTACCTGATAAATTACTTTCTCCAACGGTGTGTCCGATCCACGGCGTCATCCTTACTTGTGGGAATATCTCTTCCCCAACAGGAAATGGCAAAGAGTCCCAGCAAAGCTGGCCATATAGTCCCTCCTAGGCTCCGCCCACCCCAGTCATTCGACCGACGGACAGGAGGAAAAATATAGGAGAAACCATATGGTACCGTGGTGACTGTAGTTAGAGAAAATAATTAATCAGACCTGATTAAAAAACCAGGGCGGGCCGTGGACCGGACACACCGTTGGAGAAAGTAATTTATCAGGTAAGCATAAATTCTGTTTTCTCCAACATTGGTGTGTCCGGTCCACGGCGTCATCCTTACTTGTGGGAACCAATACCAAAGCTTTAGGACACGGATGAAGGGAGGGAGCAAATCAGGTTACCTAAACGGAAGGCACCACGGCTTGCAAAACCTTTCTCCCAAAAATAGCCTCCGAAGAAGCAAAAGTATCAAATTTGTAAAATTTGGCAAAAGTGTGCAGTGAAGACCAAGTCGCTGCCTTACATATCTGATCAACAGAAGCCTCGTTCTTGAAGGCCCATGTGGAAGCCACAGCCCTAGTGGAGTGAGCTGTGATTCTTTCAGGAGGCTGCCGTCCGGCAGTGTCGTAAGCCAATCGGATGATGCTTTTAAGCCAAAAGGAAAGAGAGGTAGAAGTCGCTTTTTGACCTCTCCTTTTACCAGAATAGACGACAAACAGAGAAGATGTTTGTCTGAAATCTTTTGTAGCTTCTAAATAGAATTTTAGAGCACGGACTACGTCCAAATTGTGTAACAAACGTTCCTTCTTTGAAACCGGATTCGGACACAAAGAAGGTACAACTATATCCTGGTTAATATTTTTGTTAGAAACAACCTTTGGAAGAAAACCAGGCTTAGTACACAAAACCACCTTATCTGCATGGAACACCAGATAGGGCGGAGAACACTGCAGAGCAGATAACTCCGAAACTCTTCTAGCAGAAGAAATAGCAACCAAAAACAAAACTTTCCAAGATAACAACTTAATATCTATGGAATGTAGAGGTTCAAACGGAACCCCTTGAAGAACTGAAAGAACTAGATTTAAACTCCAGGGAGGAGTCAAAGGTCTGTAAACAGGCTTGATCCTAACAGTCTTGATCCTAACCAGAGCATATAACTCCGAAACTCTTCTAGCAGAAGAAATAGCAACCAAAAACAAAACTTTCCAAGATAACAACTTAATATCTATGGAATGTAGAGGTTCAAACGGAACCCCTTGAAGAACTGAAAGAACTAGATTTAAACTCCAGGGAGGAGTCAAAGGTCTGTAAACAGGCTTGATCCCAACCAGAGCCTGAACAAATGCTTGAACATCTGGCATAGCTGCCAGTCGTTTGTGTAGTAAGACAGATAAAGCAGAAATCTGTCCCTTTAGAGAACTCGCAGATAATCCTTTATCCAAACCTTCTTGCAGAAAGGAAAGAATCTTAGGAATTTTTATCTTATTCCAAGGGAATCCCTTGGATTCACACCAGCAGATATATCTTTTCCATATTTTATGGTAAATCTTTCTAGTTACCGGTTTTCTGGCCTGAACCAGAGTATCAATCACCGAATCTGAAAACCCACACTTTGATAGAATCAAGCGTTCAATCTCCAAGCCGTCAGCTGGAGGGAGACCAGATTTGGATGTTCGAATGGACCCTGAACAAGAAGGTCCTGTCTCAAAGGTAGCTTCCATGGTGGAACCGATGACATATTCACCAGGTCTGCATACCAAGTCCTGCGTGGCCACGCAGGAGCTATCAAGATCACCGAGGCCCTCTCCTGTTTGATCCTGGCTACCAGCCTGGGAATGAGAGGAAACGGTGGAAACACATAAGCTAGGTTGAAGGTCCAAGGCGCTACTAGTGCATCCACTAGAGTCGCCTTGGGATCCCTGGATCTGGACCCGTAGCAAGGAACCTTGAAGTTCTGACGAGACGCCATCAGATCCATGTCTGGAATGCCCAATAATTGAGTCAACTGGGCAAAAATCTCCGGGTGGAGTTCCCACTCCCCCGGATGGAATGTCTGACGACTCAGATAATCCGCTTCCCAGTTTTCCACACCTGGGATGTGGATCACAGATAGATGGCAGGAGTGATTCTCCGCCCATTGTATTATTTTGGTTACTTCTTTCATCGCCAGGGAACTCCTTGTTCCCCCCTGATGATTGATATATGCAACAGTCGTCATGTTGTCTGATTGGAATCTTATGAATCTGGCCTTTGCAAGCTGAGGCCAAGCCCTGAGAGCATTGAATATCGCTCTTAGTTCCAGAATGTTTATCGGGAGAAGAGACTCTTCCCGAGACCATAGTCCCTGAGCTTTCAGAGATTCCCAGACCGCACCCCAGCCCACTAGACTGGCGTCGGTCGTGACAATGACCCACTCTGGTCTGCGGAAGCTCATTCCCTAGGATAGGTGGTCCAGGGATATCCACCAACGGAGTGAATCTCTGGTCTTCTGATCTACTTGAATCACTGGAGACAAGTCTGTATAGTCCCCATTCCACTGTTTCAGCATGCACAGTTGTAATGGTCTGAGATGAATTCGCGCAAAAGGAACTATGTCCATTGCTGCAACCATCAACCCTACTACTTCCATGCACTGAGCTATGGAAGGACATGGAACAGAATGAAGAACTTGACAAGCGCTTAGAAGTTTTGACTTTATGACATCTGTCAGAAAGATCCTCATTTCTAAGGAATCTATTATTGTTCCCAAGAAGGGAACTCTTGTTGACGGAGACAGAGAACTTTTTTCTATGTTCACCTTCCATCCGTGAGTTCTGAGAAAGGCCAGAATGATGTCTGTATGAGCCTTTGCTTTTGAAAGGGACAACGCTTGAATTAGAATGTCGTCCAAGTATGGTACTACTGCAATGCCCCTCGGTCTTAGAACCGCTAGAAGGGACCCGAGTACCTTTGTGAAAATCCTTGGAGCAGTGGTTAATCCGAATGGGAGGGCCACAAACTGCTAAAGTTTGTCCAGAAAGGCGAACCTTAGGAACTGATGATGTTCTTTGTGGATAGGAATATGTAGGTACGCATCCTTTAGATCCACGGTAGTCATAAATTGACCTTCCTGGATAGTGGGTAGAATCGTTCGAATGGTTTCCATTTTGAACGATGGTACCCTGAGAAATTTGTTTAGGATCTTTAAATCCAGAATTGGTCTGAAGGTTCCCTCTTTTTTGGGAACTACGAACAGATTTGAGTAAAATCCCATTCCTTGTTCCGTCATTGGAACTGGGTGTATCACTCCCATCTTTAACAGGTCTTCTACACAATGTAAGAACGCCTGTTTCTTTATTTGGTTTGAGGATAAGTGAGACCTTCCCCTTGGGGGTAGTTCCTTGAATTCCAGAAGATAACCCTGAGAAACTATTTCTAGCGTCCAGGGATCCTGAACATCTCTTGCCCAAGCCTGAGCAAAGAGAGAGAGTCTGCCCCCCACTAGATCCGGTCCCGGATCGGGGGCTACTCCTTCATGCTGTTTTGTTAGCGGTAGCAGGCTTCTTGGTCTGCTTACCCTTGTTCCAGCCTTGCATCGGTTTCCAGGCTGGTTTGGACTGTGAGGCATTACCCTCTTGCTTAGAGGATGCAGAATTAGAGGCCGGTCCGTTCCTGAAATTACGAAAGGAACGAAAATTAGACTTATTCTTGGCCTTGAAAGGCCTATCTTGTGGGAGGGCGTGACCCTTTCCCCCAGTGATGTCTGAGATAATCTCTTTCAATTCTGGTCCAAAGAGAGTTTTACCCTTGAAGGGGATGTTAAGCAATTTTGTCTTGGATGATACATCCGCTGACCAAGATTTTAGCCAAAGCGCTCTGCGCGCCACAATTGCAAACCCTGAATTTTTCACCGCTAATCTAGCTAATTGCAAAGCGGCATCTAAAATAAAAGAGTTAGCCAACTTAAGTGCGTGAACTCTGTCCATAACCTCCTCATATGGAGTCTCTCTACTGAGCGACTTTTCTAGTTCCTCGAACCAGAACCACGCTGCTGTAGTGACAAGAACAATGCACGAAATGGGTTGTAGAAGGTAACCTTGCTGTACAAAAATCTTTTTAAGCAAACCTTCCAATTTTTTATCCATAGGATCTTTGAAAGCACAACTATCCTCGATAGGAATAGTAGTGCGCTTGTTTAGAGTAGAAACTGCCCCCTCGACCTTAGGGACTGTCTGCCATAAGTCCTTTCTGGGGTCGACCATAGGAAATAAGGTATGCTGGGCTTCTCCCACTCCTTATTCACTATATCCGCCACCCGCTTGGGTATAGGAAAAGCGTCGGGGTGCACCGGAACCTCTAGGAACTTGTCCATCTTGCATAATTTTTCTGGAATGACCAAGTTGTCACAATCATCCAGAGTAGATAACACCTCAGATGTTCTAATTTAAATTTAAATGTCACAACATCAGGTTCAGCCTGTTGAGAAATTTTTCCTGAATCTGAAATTTCCCCATCTGACAAAACCTCCCTCATGGCCCCTTCAGATTGGTGTGAGGGTATGACAGAACAATTATCATCAGCGCCCTCCTGCTCTTCAGTGTTTAAAACAGAGCAATCGCGCTTTCTCTGATATGCAGGCATTTTGGATAAAATATTTGCTATGGAGTTATCCATTACAGCCGTCAATTGTTGCATGGTAATAAGCATTGGCACGCTAGAAGTACTAGGGGCCTCCTGCGTGGGCAAAACTGGCGTAGACACAGAAGGAGATGATGTAGAACCATGTCTACTCCCTTCATCTGAGGAATCATCTTGGGCAATTTCATTATCTGTGGCAGTACTGTCCTTACTTTGTTTGGACGCTATGGCACAATTATCACACAATTTTGAAGGGGGAGACACATTGGCTTCCATACATATAGAACATAGCTTATCTGAAGGCACAGACATGTTAAACAGGCTTAAACTTGTCAATAAAGCACAAAAACTGTTTTAAAACAAAACCGTTACTGTCTCTTTAAATTTTAAACAGAGCACACTTTATTACTGAATATGTGAAAAAATATGAAGGAATTGTTCAAAATTTACCAAAATTTCACCACAGTGTCTTAAAGCATTAAAAGTATTGCACACCAATTTTCAGAGCTTTAACCCTTAAAATAACGAAACCGGAGCCGGTTACAGATTTAACCCCTATACAGTCCCAGCTACAGCCTTTGCTGTGACTTTACCAAGCCCAGAGGGGAATACGATACCAAATGACGCCTTCTAGGAACTTTTCCAACTACTTTCAGGTCCTCACACATGCATCTGCATGTCTTGCTCTCAAAAACAACTGCGCAGTAATGGCGCGAAAATGAGGCCCAGCCTACAACTGGGAAGGCCCAACTGGAAAAGGTGTCTAACATAGTGCCTGACGTTAAAAAACGTTCCCCAAGTTTATAAGTGTGAATTATCAGCATAAACATGTATAAAATGTCCAAATAAAGCAATCGATTTAGCCCATAAAAGTGTCTACCAGTTTTATAGCCCATATTAAGCCCTTTATTCTGTTTGAGACTAAGAAAATGGCTTACCGGTCCCCATGAGGGGAAATGACAGCCTTCCAGCATTACACAGTCTTGTTAGAAATATGGCTAGTCATACCTTAAGCAGAAAAGTCTGCTAACTGTTTCCCCCAACTGAAGTTACTTCATCTCAACAGTCCTATGTGGAAACAGCAATCGATTTTAGTTACTGTCTGCTAAAATCATCTTCCTCTCACAAACAGAAATCTTCATCTTTTTCTGTTTCAGAGTAAATAGTACATACCAGCACT
The DNA here is from genome assembly GCF_027579735.1 of Bombina bombina. Taxonomy (NCBI): domain Eukaryota; kingdom Metazoa; phylum Chordata; class Amphibia; order Anura; family Bombinatoridae; genus Bombina; species Bombina bombina. The sequence continues at coordinate 58,910,705 of NC_069500.1, read as the reverse complement.
ATTTTAAAATAACAAACTCTTGATAGTAGAATAAAAAAAAACTACAACTAAACACCACATACTCTTAACCATCTCCGTGGAGATGTTGCCTGTGCAACGGCAAAGAGAATGACTGGGGTGGGCGGAGCCTAGGAGGGACTATATGGCCAGCTTTGCTGGGACTCTTTGCCATTTCCTGTTGGGGAAGAGATATTCCCACAAGTAAGGATGACGCCATGGACCGGACACACCAATGTTGGAGAAATAAAAATACTGAACATACCTCAATGCTGCTTGTAGCATGACACCGGTCTCCACACTGAAGATTTCTCTTGCACTACCTTCAGAAATCTGTGGGAACCAGAATGGATCTTAGTAATGTCTGCTAAGATCATCAACCTCATGGGAGAAAAAAGTATCTCTTCATTCCTCTTGGGAATCCAGACAGATAATTTCACCCTGAGGAAAAAATAGTACACACCGGTACCATTTTAAAACAAAAAATATCTTGATAGAAGAAACTAAAACTAACACCTCACTTTACCTCTTCCTATTACTAACACAGGCAAAGAGAATGACTGGGGTTGGAGAGGAGGGAGGAGCTATATATATACAGCTCTGCTGTGGTGCTCTTTGCCACTTCCTGTTAGCAGGAGGATAAATCCCACAAGTAAGGATGAAATCCGTGGACTCGTCATATCTTTGTAAAAGAAAACCTAACACCTGCGATCGCGGAATGGCAAATCGCCATAATGCAACCCCATTGATGTCTATGAGGAAAAGAAAATTACGCTTAAACCTAACACCCTAACATAAAGCCGTAATCTAAACACCCCTAATCCGCCGTTCACTAACATTGCTAACACTAATAAAAGTTATTAACCCCTAATCCGCCACTCCTAGACATCGCCGACACCTAAATAAAGTTATTAACCCCTAATCCGCCGCTCCCTGATTTGAACAGCCAATAGGATTTCAGTATATCTCATCCTATTGCCTTTTCAAATAAGCCTATAGGATTTCAGTAGCTCTCATCCTATTGACTGATTTGAATGTGGAGAATCAAATCAGCCAATAGGAATGCAAGGTACGCCATTTTTAAACGGTTACCTTGCATTCAACTTCAGTGTACGCCGGTGATCGTATAAAGAGGATGCTCCGCGCAAGATGTGATCGCCGGTCCTGGATAGATTTGGGGGACATTGTATAGAGAATACACCAGACCTGGCAGAGAACTTTCAGCTAAATCTATGGAATGTCCCTGTTCACCCCATTATCAGAGGCAGAAAACTCAATTTACAAAAAGGGAAACATTTTTTTTGTATGTGCAGTGTAAATTTATTACAGTTTCTAATATGTGCATTCGTTTTTTTTTTACCATAAAATATGATGCTTGCGGAACAATTAATTTACGATGTTTATTATGATTTAACAATACAATTTTACTGCATCTTTATTTCAATATTTAATTTAGACTATAATGCAGAGAACACTCCTTCGCAAAACACAGTACACATGTCCGCCCAACATCGATAAATCCTGACACCATACGCTGTTGGCATTTATCATTGCACAAGCATTTCTGGTGAAATGCTTGTGCAATGCCGCCACCCTTCACATTCGCGGCCGCTAGAAGAGGGTGTCAATCATCCCCATCGTATCCGAGGTGGCGCATGAGTTAAGGAGCAGCTGCTTCTTAACTTATGTTTCAACAGCAGCTTACACTGCATGATAAATCTACCCCAAGATCTATAAAATAAAAATAAAAATTCTTTAAAACTTTAGTAACTCAAGACCAGAATCATTTTACAGTTTAAGGACCATTCAACGGAGTAGAATTGCATAATTAACAAATGTATAATAAAAAGACAATGAACTTACTCTGAATTTCAAATAAGCAGTAGATTTTTTTTCTGACAAATTTATTTTTCCCCCTTTTCCGGCCCCATGTATCATGTGACAGACATCAGCTAATCACACACAAGTTACAAAAGAAAGACATCTTAACTTGAGAGCTTTCACTATTAACCCTTATAGTACTGGTTTCCATACTTTGGATTTTGGTATATTTGCATTTGTAAAATGGGGCAGTTTGGAGAGATAATAGGACTAAGGGCTCCGTTTACCAAAGGGCCGGGCGGACAAGGTTTGCTTACTTAAACCCAGTCTGCCCAACCTTGTGGCAAGCACGCAGCAGTATGCTGCCCGCAGTTAACATTGTACAATTTGCTGATTATGTAATGCCCCCCCCCCCCCTGTTTGCGCGCAGCCAATCGTGCACAAGAGGGAAATGTCAATCATCCCAGTCTGATGGAATCAAGACGATTGCTATCCGCCACCTAAAGTGTACTAGCGTTTCAGGCTCACTCTGTGTACGCCTGAAACGCTGGGGCTCTGAAGCAGCTATTGCTGCTTGGTAAATGGAGCCCTCGTCCTAAATGTAAACAACAATATCTTATTATACAGCATATAAATGCAACCTAAAGGTATATATCATTTTATAGAATTTTTATTCATTTTGTATACATAGTACCATCAGAAAGGTAATATTTGTTTTATATAAATATAGACTATTATTTGCATTTTAGAGCATTGCGACTTACAGGCGGGAACATTTTTTTTTGGATAATTGTATTTAAAAAAAACATGAATTAAAATGTTTGGATTTCAGAATAAGTTTGAATTTTGGAATTCCTGAGTTGGGGATTTGCACCTGTATTTTTGGAAAATCACTGCAGACTTGTGTACTAGTATCTAGAAGGCCCTTTCAGCTTTAACAATTCCTGGGCGTTTTAGTGTAAAAGGCTCAGATAAGTCAAAATTAAACTTTCATGATTCAGATAGAGAATACAATTTTAAAATCTTCTTCTATAATCATATGTACCCTTCTCTTGGTATTTTTTGTTAACCCCTTAACGACTGAGGACGTGCAGGGTACGTCCTCAGAAAAAAGGCAGTTAATGCCTGAGAACGTACCCTGCACGTCCTCAGTGTGGAAAGCAGCTGGAAGCGATCCTGCTCGCTTCCAGCTGCTTTCCGGTTATTGCAGTGATGCCTCGATATGGAGGCATCCTGCAATAACCTTTTTAAGTCATCCGGTGCAGAGAGAGCCACTCTGTGGCCCTCTCTGCACCGGAGATCGGTGGCTACCTGCGTTGGTGGGTGGGAGCCGGACCGGGAGGCGGGTGGCGGCCATCGATGGCCATGTGGATCTGAAGGGGGGCGGGATCGTGGGCGGGGGTGGCTGGGGGCGCGCACGGGCGCGCGCGCGCGTGCACGGGAGGGTGGGGGCGGGCGCGTGCACGGGGAGGGAGCGGGTGGGAACCGCTACACTGCAGAAAATGGGGAAATAAAAAATATAATAAAAAATAAAATCCAAACAATCAGCAAGGTGGTGGGGGTTTGTTTGTGGGGGGTGGGGGGTGGGGGGTTGGGGGAAGCTACACTACAGAAAAAAACAAAAAAAAAACAAAAAAAGCACTTTTTATTGTAAACTGGGTACTGGCAGACAGCTGCCAGTACCCAAGATGGCCCCCAATAAGGCAGAGGGGAGGGTTAGAGAGCGGTTTTGGGGGGGATCAGGGAGGTTGGGGGCTAAGGGGGGGATCCTACACAGTAGCATATGTAAATATGCTAAAAAACAATTTCATTTTTTTTTAAAAACCCTTTTATTTTAGTACTGGCAGACTTTCTGCCAGTACTTAAGATGGCGGGGACAATTGTGGGGTGGGGGAGGGAAGGGAGCTGTTTGGGAGGGATCAGGGGGTGGGATGTGTCAGATGGGAGGCTGATCTCTACACTAAAGCTAAAATTAACCCTGCAAGCTCACTACAAACTCCCTAATTAACCCTTTCACTGCTAGCCATAATACACGTGTGAGGCGCAACAGGATTTAGTGGCCTTCTAATTACCAGAAAGCAACGCCAAAGTCATATATGTCTGCTATTTCTGAACAAAGGGGATCCCAGACAAGCATTTACAACCATTTGTGCCATAATTGCACAAGCTGTTTGTAAATGATTTCAGTGAGAAACCTAAAATTGTGAAAAATTTTACGTTTTTTTTAATTTGATCGCATTTGGCGGTGAAATGGTGGCATGAAATATACCAAAATGTGCCTAGATCAATACTTGGGGTTGTCTACTACACTACACTAAAGCTAAAATTAACCCTACAAGCTCCCTAAAAGCTCCCTAATTAACCCCTTAACTGCTGGGCATGATACACTTGTGGTGCGCAGTGGCATTTAGCGGCCTTCTAATTACCAAAAAGCAACGCCAAAGCCATATATGTGTGCTATTTCTGAACAAAGGGGATCCCAGAGAGGAATTTACAACCATTTATGCCATAATTGCACAAGCTGTTTGTAAATGATTTCAGTGAGAAACCTAAAGTTTGTGAAAAAATTTGTGAAAAAGTGAACAATTTTTTGTATTTGATCGCATTTGGCGGTGAAATGGTGGTATGAAATATACCAAAATTGGCCTAGATCAATACTTTGGGATGTCTACTAAAAAAAAATATATACTTGTCAAGGGATATTCAGGGATTCCTGAAAGATATCAGTGTTCTAATGTAACTAGCGCTAATTTTGGAAAAAAATGGTTTGGAAATAGCAAAGTGCTACTTGTATTTATGGCCCTATAACTTGCAAAAAAAGCAAAGAACATGTAAACATTGGGTATTTCTAAACTCAGGACAAAATTTAGAAACTATTTAGCATGGGTGTTTTTTGGTGGTTTTAGATATGTAACAGATTTTGGGGGTCAAAGTTAGAAAAAGTGTGTTTTTTTCCATTTTTTCCTCATATTTTATAATTTTTTTTATAGTAAATTATAAGATATGATGAAAATAATGGTATCTTTAGAAAGTCCATTTAATGGCGAGAAAAACGGTATATAATATGTGTGGGTACAGTAAATGAGTAAGAAGAAAATTACAGCTAAACACAAACACCGCAAAAATGTAAAAATAGCCTTGGTCCCAAACGGACAGAAAATGGAAAAGTGCTCTGGTCACTAAGGGGTTAAACCTCAGCTTTTTTTCTGTGAAGGCATACTGAGGTAGGCTCAGGAGCGTGCACATGTCCTGAGCACTATATGTATAATATAGTAACAAATTTACTTGCATACACTGCTGCCATATGTTGATCAATATGTGCACCCTTCTGAGCATACTTAAATATGCCCTCATAAAAAAAGGCTAAGGGGCCTATTTATGATGGTGCGAGTGGACATGATCCGATATAGCGCATCATGTCTGCCGCACATCGATAAATGCCGACAGCATACGCTCTCTGCATTTATCATTGCACCAGCAGTTCTTGTGAACCGCTGGTGTAATACCGCCCCCTGCAGATTCACGGCCAATCGTCCGCTAGCAGGGGGTGTCAATCAACCCGATCGTATTTGATCGGGTTGATTTCTGTTGATTTTTGTCCGCGGCCTCAGAGCAGGCGGACAGGTTATGGAGCAGCTGTCTTTAGACCGCTGCTTCATAACTTCTGTTTCCGGAGAGCCTAAAGGCTCGCCGGAAACACGGGACATCATGCTCCATACGGAACTTGATAAATATGCCCCTAAGTTTTGACACAGGATACGAAGAGAAATAGGTCAATATGAATAGAGAAATCATTTTTTAAAAAACACATTTTTTTTATTGTATTCTAAGCTCTAGCTGATTCATTAAAGTTTAGCCTTAACATTTCGTATCTCGTTAAAAAAAAAAAAAAATGTGAGTGGACTTTGGATCATTACACTAAAGATCATCTGCCTGTTATAAAAGAAAAACGTTTGACTTCCACGTAATGTTTTTCACACATTGTTATTTAGTTTTTTTGTTTCTGCTTCTGAATAATGCCAGTGCTTTGGAACTCAGTGTAATTCCCCTAGTCAAAAGTCAGATGTAAAATGCAGCCAAGTAGCAGCTGTTAGTACCAGTTCTGGTCTATTTGTTTGGGCTGATCATTTTTTGTATGTGGGGGTGTTTATAAATTATAAGCCCACAAGCTAAAGCAACATCTCGTGTGTTACTTATACAAATACTGTATTGCCCACGGTTTGTGAGCAGATCTGTGCTGCCAAAAAAGGGCATACGATCAAAAGCTTTTCACTACTGATATGGACACTAGAAACAGGAAGAATCTTTTTTTGGCAAACCACAAAAGTTCTCTAGTAGGGGCCTGAGCACAATATCCTGTACCCATCCTTTTACATTTGTGTAAACTATGTTGATCCAGTCTATGGCCCTAAAAGTATATGTGGCCCTCCATGGGTCATTGTGTGGCCCTCAGCACTACTGAGCAAAAAATAAGCAGTAGTACTTTAGCTGAAAAAGCAGTCCCACAGTGTATTAGAAAATGTTTACTCCTTTAGCAGGTACCCAATGATTCATTTTACCTGCTGGAGTGGGTAGAGAAAAGATATGTAAAAATATCCAGGAGAAGAAATCACACTCCCAGTGGAGGTGGGGGAGGGAGAGATAGACAGCAACATGTTCATTTTGAATTGTTATCTCAGAGATAAGAAAGCATTTGTGTTTATATAGACTGGTATGAAAATGAGATCTGTTCTCTCTGCAAGATCAACCAATTTAGATTACAAGTGTAGCTGCATTTTGTGCTCCCGCTCACGTTCTAACTCCGCTAGAAGTAAGCTTTTTGCGCATGTTGGGTAGCGCCCATATTACAAGTTGAAAGTAAAAATGTATCACTTGCGCACTAACCCAGTGCTACATGTTACGCTCAGACTAATCTTTTCTTTGAATGCATAATTCTATCTAGTGTTTAATGTCCCTTTAACACTAAACAAAAATGCTTAAAGGGAAATGAAGCCCCCCAAAAATATTTTGTGATTCAGACAGAAAATACCATTTAAAAAAAGTTTCCAATTTACTTCTATTATCAAATTTGTTTTGTTCTCATGATATTCTGTGTTGAAGAGATACCTAGGTAGGCATCTGGAGCACTAAATGACAGGAAATAGTGCTCTTGCAAATGGATAACATTCTTGCAAAACTGCTGCCATACAGTGCTCCAGAAATGGGCTGGCCCCTAAGCTTACATCCCTGCTTTTCAACAAAAGATACCAAGAAAAATTGATAATAGAAGTAAATTAGAAAGTTGTTTAAAATTGCTGCTCTATCTGACTCATGAAAGAACATTTTTGGGTTCCATATCCCTTTAAAAGAATATAAAACTGCATAAAACAAATGATATAGAGTTTTAGAGATTACTTTATTCTAGCACCATCTGCTTGTTTGGTTTTTTTGTAAGACAGCATATTGCATTTTTTATATTTTAATGTCATAAATGTATTTGCTGCATTCCAGTGGCTTATTTAGGTTTTGTGCTGCCCTAGGCACTCAAAATTCTGCTGCCCCCCACCCCCTAATTTCTAAAGTAAATGTCCAAGTGCTTGTGTGTATGTGTGTATATATGGTGAGTGTATCTGTTTATGAAGTGTGTGTAGTGATTTAAAAAGTGCTGCTCCCCCCCAAATCTGCTGCCCTAGGCAAGTGCCTTGTTGCCAAGGCTACATACACCCCTGCTGCATTCTGATTTTGAACTATATTATTGTGGATGTTTTACAATATGTGTTATGAATTGATCCAGCTTTCGTATAGAGTAACAGAGCCACGGTCTCTTACCTAACCTCCATGTATACAATAACAGGTGCTTAATGAAACCATGTAAGTGAAATGTACCATGATAAAGTACCACAAAAAATGCTAAAGTGATGAGTAATTAGTCAATCTAACAAAGTTGAAATGTGGCAAATAAAGTTTTCTTCAATGAAATTAACCAGATAGTGGGTATAAAAGGAAGTTAGCAGCAGAGTTTAGGTATTATGACTAATATTTCCATCATTGCATGTTATTGGGTAAGATTGTTTTTCTTGCTTTTTTATTAAGACTCAGAAACATAATAAGCTGTACAATGTGTTATTTTTCAGTATTTTTCCATAATCAAAGATTTCTAAAGATTTAGGGGGCGAATTATCAAGCTCAGAATAGGGCTTGATGCCCCTTGTTTTTGGCGAGCCAAACAGACGTTATGAAGCAGCAGTCTAAAGACCGGGTTGATTGACACCCCTGCTAGCTGCTGCCTGGACACGAATCTACAGGGGGCGGCATTATCGATTTGCGGCGGACATGATATGCTACATCATATCATGTCTGCTTGCACATTAATAAATAGGCCCCTTAGGGTTAGATTATAAGTGTCACGCTAACATTTGTGCATGAGCGATATGTTTTTTCTGGTGAAATGCTTGTGCAATGCCGCCCCCTGCTCACTCACGGCCAATCGGCCGCTAGAAGGGGCCATCAATCATCCCGATCGGATCTGGATGATTTCAGTCCGTCACCAAAAATGACTGCTGCTTCTTAACTTCTGTTTCTGGCGGACCAGAAATGATGGGGCGTCGATGCTGCATCCGCTGTTTAATAAATCGACCACTGAGTATCTGATAAAAATTATTTTAAAAAAGTTATAAGGGCTCAAAGATATATGGTATAATTTGTTTGGTAAAAAAGGGCTCTAACACATATATATATATATATATATATATATATATATATATATATATATATATACGTCTCACATTTTTGTAAATATTTTATTATATCTTTTCATGTAACAACACTGAAGAAATGACACTTTCCTACAATGTAAAGTAGTGAGTGTACAGCCTGTATAACAGTGTAACTTTACTGTCCCCTTACAATAACTCAACACACAGCCATTAATGTCTAAACCGTTGGCAACAAAAGTGAGTACACCCCTAAGTGGAAATGTCCAAATTGGGCCCTAGTTAGCCATTTTCCCTCCCCGGTGTCATGTGACTCGTTAGCGTTACAAGGTCTCAGGTATGAATGAGGAGCAGGTGTGTTAAATGTGGTGTTATCACTCTCACACTGTCTCATACTGGTCACTGGAAGTTCAACATGGCACCTCATGGCAAAGAACACTCTGAGGATCTAAAAAAAAGAATTGTTGCTCTACATAAAGATGGCTTAGGCTATAAGTAGATTGACAAGACCCTGAAACTGAGCTGCAGCACGGTGGGCAAGACCATACAGCGGTTTCACAGGACAAGTTCCACTCAGAACAGGCCTCGCCATGGTCGACCAATGAAGTTGAGTGCACATGCTCAGTGTCATATCCAGAGGTTGTCTTTGGGAAATAGACATATGAGTGCTGCCAGCATTGCTGCAGAGGTTGAAGGGGTGGGGGTCAGCCTGTCAGTGCTCAGACCATACGCCGCACACTGCACCAAATTGGTCTGCATGGCTGTCTTCCCAGAAGGAAGCCTCTTCTAAAGATGATGCACAAGAAAGCCCGCTAACAGTTTGCTGAAGACAAGAAGACTAAGGACATGGATTACTGGAACTATGTCCTGTGGTCCGATGAGACCAAGATAAACTTATTTGGTTCAGATGGTGTCAAGCATGTGTGGCGGCAACCAGGGAGGAGTACAAAGACAAGTGTGTCTTGCTCCAGTCAAGCATGGTGGTGGGAATGTCATGTTCTGGGCCTGCATGAGTGCTGCCGGTACTGGGAAGCTACAGTTCATTGAGGGAACCATGAATGCCAACATGCACTGTGACATACTGAAGCAGAGCATGATCCCCTCACTTCAGAGACTGGGCCGCTGGGCAGTATCCCAACATGATAACGACCCAAACACACTTCTAAGATGACCACTGCTTTGCTAAAGAAGCTGAGGGTAAAGGTGATGGACTGGCCAAGCATGTCTCTAGACCTAAACCATATTGGGCATCTGTGGGGCATCCTCAAACAGAAGGTGGGGAGCACAAGGTCTCTATCATCCACCAGCTCCATGATGTCATCATGGAGGAGTGGAAAAGGACTCCAGTGGCAACCTGTGAAGCTCTGGTGAACTCCATTCCCAAGAGGGTTAAGGCAGTGCTGGAAAATAATGGTGGCCACACAAAATATTGACACTTTGGGCCCAATTTGGACATTTCCACTTAGGGGTGTACTCACTACTGTTGCCAACGGTTTAGACATTAATGGCTGTGCGTTGAGTTATTTTGAGGAGACAGCAAATGAACACTGTTATACAGGTTCTACACTCACTACATTGTAGCAAAGTATCATTTCTTCAGAATGTGAGGGGTGTACTCACTTTTGTTAGATACTGTATATATAGGTATGTGTTTACATATGTATTTATGTGTTTTACTGTATATTTACTGCACTTATTTAACATTCCTATGCTATTTGTATTGTATCTGTATATACCTATACATTTAAATCTATTCCTATAGATTTGTAGGTATATATATCTATTTTACATTAATATTATCAGATATACATAGAAATAATTATTTAGTAATATTATTATTTTTTTTTTGTATATGAAGAACATTGGAATGTAAAATATTAATAACTCCTGTTATGTTAGCGTCTTCTTCTTCCTCCATTGAAGTCTATGCGAAGAATACGTTAATGTGGTCGAGTTATCGATACGTCCCTCAGTTAGTCATTGGCTTTCGCTTGTGCACAAACTTTTTACTTTCAACTTGTAATAAGAGCGTAAACACGAAGCTCGCAAAAAGATTACTTGTAGAGAATTCTACGCTCAAGCGAAAACACTAAACAGCTTGCTACTTGTAATCTGGCCTTTTGTAATTGTGAAAATTAAAAATAAATCTGTAAACATTTATCAAGCTGTTTTTTTGTTCAGGTTTAAAATCCAGATTTTTTCTTTCATGATCCAGATAGAGCATACATTTTTTTTTCCTAACAAGCTTTAGAGCATACAATTTTAAACAACTTTCCAATTTTAATTCTATAATCAAATTTGCTTTATTCCCTTGGTAACCTTTTTTTAACCCCTTCACTACCGGGACTTTCAGACAAAAACTTACACAAAATACCGGAGAATTTTTAGCATTTTTGCTATCACTCAATTTAAACAGAAATAGAGCCTTGTTTTTTTTTTATTTACCTGTCAAAACTAAATATATATATTCTTAAGTAAACAACCCAAGGTATTGATCTAGGCACATTTTGGTATATTAGATGCCACCATTTCCCTGCCAAATGCGATCAAATAAAAAAAATGGTTAACTTTTTCACAAACTTTGGGTTTCTCACAGAAATTATTTACATACTGCTTGTGCAATCATGGCACAAATGATTGTAAAAGCTTCTCTGTGATCCCCTTTGTTCAGAGATAGCAGACATATATGGCTTTCCCATTGCTTTTTGGTAACTAGAAGGCCCATAATTGCAGCTGCGCACCAAACTTTTATTATTCCCAGCAGTGAAGGGGTTTATCAGATAGCTTGTAAGGTTCATTTTAGCTTTAGTGTAGAGATTACCCTTCTACCTGACACTTCCCACCCCCTGATCCCTGCCTGATCCCTCCCACACAGCTTTCTTCCCTCCCTCACCCCTCACTGGTCACCACCATCTTAGGTACTGGCAGGCAGTCTGCCAATATGAAAATGTAAGTTTTTTTTTTTTTAATTAAATATATTTTTTCCTGCAGTGTAGGATCGCCCCTTACCCTCCAACCCCCCTGATCCCTCCCAATCAGCTCTCTTACCATCCCCCCTCTAACTATTGTCCACCAGCTGTCGGCCAGTACCTATAAAACCCTTTATATATCATTTAAAAAAAAATATATATATATATATATATTATTATTGTAGTGTAGTGGTTCCTCCTCCTCCCCATCTCCGGCAGTCCTCAGTTAGGGATCCCCCAAACCCCTTTTTCTGTAGTGTAGCTGCCCCATCCCTCCCTCTCCCTTTATTTTACTTTTGGCGCAGTGCCCTCCTACTCCCTCCCCCCTCCCTCCGCTGCTCGACCGCACACCTGCCTCCCGGATTCCCTCCCACACCTCCCGCCGGCACCAGCAGATGATATTTACAGACAGTGACACACACAGTGTCATTGTCTGTAACGATCAGGAACTCCAGCTCTTGGCTGTAACTTAAAGTGACTGTAAATTCAGTCTTTTCACTGAACGCCACAGTAATCAACTTTAAAAAATAGATGAACTTTAATTTATCATTTTGTATGCAATCCTTTCTTTTGTCTAAAAAGTACCTTTTTATCTCCTCGATCGCAGTAAAGTTTCTCCGCCCGCCATCTTTGATATTTGGGTGACAGATTCTGATCCATAATTTTGACCAATCATTGATTCCCCCCAGGGGGACAAACCCCTTTTTAAAAATGTCACACTCTCCTAATGCGCATGCGTTAAAGCTGACATTTGCTAATCAGCTTAGACGGCGACGCACGTTCACGTTCATGACACAATAGTTTAGAACATCATTTAGAGTGATACGTGTGATGCTATAAGATCTGTCATGTCCTGGTGATAAGCAGCATCTTTATATTCTTATGGGATGTTAAAATAATTGTTTTTGGCAATTGGTTAATTAAAGTATTGTGTAAACTGGACCTTTCCCAGCTGTTTGTAACAAGATGTCCTGAAGCAGTCTGACTGTGCGGTGTTATTATAGCTGATGTAACCTATACTGTCACTGCTACAATATCGGCTTAGCACACATGCGCTGTTGCAAAACTAGACAGGAGTGCGCTTCAAGGATACGTATAGAGCGGGTGGGACCGCTCTATACGTCACACTGAGGACAAGTAATAAGTAACGGCTGGGAGGAGTTGGGCTAGCAAACGGCATCACGTTGGTCATATAAATATATACAAAATCATTGTTTTTTTTAATATTTTTTAAAAAGTGGCGGTTTATCTAATACACAAAAAACTAATTATTTGGAGGCATCAAAACAGTGATAATTGACATTCACTTTAACAGCCCAGACTGCTGGAGCTTTCTGCAGCTCCAATTTATATATACTGTATGTAGTGCAGTGCAATAGGCAAAGTACCACATGACATATATATATATATATATATATATATATATATATATATATATATATATATATTTTATATATATATATATATATATATATATATATGCCTTTTTGGGCTAAGGAGATATAGGAGCAGCAATACACTACTGGGAGCTAGCTTAACACATCAAGTAAGCTATGTGCAACTACCAATTACCAACAACATCCCAGTTTTCAGTATTGCTCCTGAGCATTTTAACAAAGGATACAAATAGAACAAAAGCAAATTAGATAATAGAAGTAAAATGAAAGGTTGTTTAAAATTGCATGCTCTATCTACATGTTGAAAGTTTAATTTCTTTCCATAAGGCAGGGAGAGTACACGACTTTATTCCTTACTGTTGGGAAATACAACACCTGGCCACCAGGAGGAGGCATAGACACCCCAGCCAAAGGCTTAACTGTCCCTCCCTTTCCCCCATCCACAGTTATTATTTGTCTTTCCTCACTAGAGGAGGATGGCAGAGAAGTGTCAGAAGATTTGGATAGTCCTTAAATGGGTATGTTCCCTTCAAGAAAGGACTGGAGTTTTAAGTAATCATATAAACCTCTCAGTGAGAGTATTGATGAATGTTAGTCTGGAGATACAGGGAAAGTTTTTCTGTGAATCGATCCAGACTGTCTATCTAGCAGCTCCTGGGCAATCAGTGTTAACGAGTTACACTGCTTGCCTTTCCACACTCAGGTCCCTGTCAGAACACCGCGGCAAGGCTGTCACACTTGAGAGGCTGTATCTGTTCCGCAGCATAGATCCTGGAGGGTAAGTCTGCTTTATTTTACTATTTAGCAGGGACTCCTTTTATTAGGGTCACAGTGTGACTCCTAACCTCAATAGGATCAAGGGTTAATATCTCTTTGATTTCAGAGATTAATTTGGAACAGTTTGGGGATATATATTTATATATGTACTGCCTTGTTCTCTATGGAACACTTTGTGAAGGTTTAGGCTCAAATAGACTGCATACTTTTTTGGCAATGGGGCAAACAGGTTTCACTTTCGTTTTTGTGAGTTGCGCAGCTTCTAATAGCTTTGCACGCTTTTTCTTATAGCAGGGGAGGTCCCTTTTTACGCACCACGTAATCGAGTGCAGCTCCTTACGTTTTCCTTGTGATCTTACTGCTGGAACTCTGGCAATTTTTACGGAGAGTGTCCTATAACTATCTGGGTCTAGGAGGTGGTGAGTGCCCCAGCCATTGGGGTTATAAAGGTGCCTCTTTTTATGAATTAAAATTTGTCCTGGAGGAATTGTTTACATTTTTCCCATACTGTGGGATTGCAGCTTCAGCAATGGAGGACTCTGATAATATGTTACAAGGTTCTGCACCTTCTATTATAAATAATAATACCTGTTTATATTGTGAGGAGGTGGTGGTTTGTCCACCTGCTCAATTTTGTTCCAATTGCCTGGGTAACGTTCAAAATCTAAGAAGGGAGCTAAATCTGCTAACCCCCCTAGCATAATTAGTCCCTCTGAGCCTTCATCCTCTCAGAATTCTGTAGTCCGGGAGATGTCTACCCTATCCCCTCAAAATGCTTCACATGCAGTTCCCCGTGGCATGCCTAATACTCCAACTGGAGGAGGCTTTTCCCCTGCTGACTTTACCACGGAGTTACAATCAGCTGTGTCTGCGGCCCTGAATTTCTTACCTAGCTCTGGGAAACGTAAGAGAAAGGTTAAACATAGTTCTACATAGCCAGTATGTCTCAGTTGCCTGAGGATAAGTTAACCTCTGTAGCTTCAGAGGGTGAGCTTTCAGAGTCGGAGACTTCATGTACTAAACCCCCTCCTTCCGAGGAGCCCTCCTTAAGATTTAAGATTGAACACCTGCCTTTTTTTTTAAAGGAGGTTTTGTCTACATTAGAGGTTCCAAAAGCAACACAATCCCAAGATAACAAAGTTAGACAGGGTTTATGAGGACAGAAAGGTTCCACAAACTTTTTCTGTCCCAGTTCCATGGCGAATATTATCAGTAGTGAACGGGAAAGAGGTAAAACTCCTTTTTCCCCTTCGTCAACTTTTAAAAAGTTATTCCCGGTCCCTGATTCTCAGCTTGAATTTTGGGGTTCCTTCCTTAAGGTGGATAGTGCCATTTTGACTCTAGCCAAGCGTACCACTATCCCTTTGGAAGATAGTTTTTCCTTCAGGGAGTCCATGGACAAGAAGTTGAAAAGTTTTCTGAGAAGAATGTTCCAACACACAGGATTTTTGTTTCAACCGGTGGCGGCAGTTTCCGCTGTGACCGGGGCCGCCACCTGCTGGTGTGACTCTCTGTCAGAGCTTATCAAGGTGGACTCTCCCCTCGAGGATATTCAGGAGAGGATTAAGGCTCTAAGAATTGACAATTCCTTTATCTGTGATGCAAATATGCAGATTATATGTCTGAACACAAAGGCTTCAGGTTTTGCGGTTCTATCTCGCAGAGCCCTCTGTTTGAAATCTTGGTCTGCGGATATGGTTTCTAAATCCAGACTCCTTTCCTTATCTTTCAAGGGGAAAGTTTTGTTTGGTCCAGATATGGACTCTATAATTCTCACTGTTACTGGAGGAAAGGGTGCTTGCCTTCCGCAAGATAAGAAAAACAGAACTAAGGGACGGCAGTCCTCTAATTTTTGTTCCTTTCGTTCGGACAAATCCCAGAGAACTCAATTGTCCTCCAAGCCTTAGCAACCCAAGAGAACCTGGAAGCCCTGGAATAAGTCCAAGCAGACTAAGAAGCCCACAGATAACAAATCTGCATGAAGGGGCGGCTCCCAATCTGGGATCGGATCGAGTAGGGGGCAGACTGTCATTTTTCTCAGACGCTTGGTTTCAGGATGTTCAGGACCCTTGGGTACTGGAGGTTGTATCTCAAGGATACAGGATAGGATTCAAATCTCATCCACCCAGGGGCAGATTCCTCCTCTCTAGACTGTCTACAAGACCAGAGAAGAGGACAGCCTTTTTAGATTGTGTAAGGGATCTATCCTCCCTAGGAATAATAGTGCCGGTACCTGCATCAGAAAGAGGTCTGGGGTTCTATTCAAACCTCTTTATGGTTCCCAAAAAGGAGGGAACTTATTGTCCAATTCTGGACTTGAAGTGCCTAAACAAATTTCTAAGCGTCCCCTCCTTCAAGATAGAAATGATCAGATAAATCCTTCCCCTGGTTCAGAAAGGACAATTTATGACTACCATCGATCTGAAGGATGCATACCTGCATGTTCTGATCCACAAGGATAATTTTCAGTTCCTAAGGTTTCTGGATCAGCACTTCAAGTTCATAGCATGTCTGTTTGTCTTAGAAACTGCACCCAGTATATTTCGAAAGGTTTTGGGTGCTCTTATGGCGGTGGCCAGAACCCAAGAAATTGCAGTAGCACCGTACCTGGATGATATCTTGGTACAGGCACCATCTTTTCATCTGGCAAAGGATCACTTGGAATTTCTTCTGAGTCTTCTTCGGTCTCATGGATGGAAGATAAACCTGGAAAAGGGTTCTCTTACTCCAAATTCCAGGGTGAATTTCCTGGGTATGGTTATAGACTCGGTATCCATGAGTATCTTTCTAACAGATCAGAGACGTTGCAAGCTGACATCAGCGTGCCTTGCCCTCCAGGCCGCCTTAAGATTTTTGGTGGCCCAATGCATGGAGGTGATTGGACTCATGGTGTCTTATATGGACATCATTCCTTTTGCCAGATTCCGTCTCAGACCTTTATAACTATGCATGCTGAGACAGTGGATTGGCGATCATTCAGACCTGTCACAATAGATCATATTGGACAGCCTGTCGAGAGATTCACTCTCTTGGTGGCTTTGTCAAGATCACCTGTCTCGAGGCACGTGCTTCTTGAGACCGTCCTTAGAGATTGTGACTATGGATGCCAGCCTTTCAGGCTGGGGAGCAGTCTGGAGTGCCAGGAAGGCACAAGGTTTGTGAACTCAGGAGGAGTCCACTCTTCCTATTAATATTTTGGAACTATGGGCAATCTTCAAAGTGCTGAAGGCTTGGTCTCTTCTGGGTTCGACCCAGTTTATCAGATTCCAATCAGACAATATAATGATGATTGCTTACATCAACCATCAGGGAGGAATGAGAAGTTCCTTAGCAATGAGGGAGGTGTCCCCAATCCTAGAATGGGCATCAAAATCTAGATTCTCTGAGGCTTACTGGGTGGAGATTAAACGCTTAGTCCTAGCCAGGAGAGGATTCTCTAAAACGTGTCATAGACACTTTGATTCAAGCTTGTAAGCCGGTTACTCAGCGTATCTACCATAAGGTATGACGAACTTACCTGCACTGTTGTGAGGAGAGTAGTTTTTCTTGGCATAAGGTAAAAGTTGCCAGAATGTTATCTTTTCTCCAGGATGGTTTGGAGAAAGGTCTGTCTGCCAGTTCTCTGAAGGGACAGATATCGGCCCTGTCGGTGTTGCTGCATAAAAGATTAGCTGAGCTTCCAGATGTGCAGTCCTTTGTTAACGCTCTGAATGGGATCAGATCTGTGTTTTAACCTGTGACTCCGCCTTGTAGTCTCAATCTTGTTCTTTGTGTTTTGCAGCAGGCAAAAAGTTTTTTTTTCTATTAGCCATTGCCTTGGCTCGCAGAGTCTCTGAGATTTTGGCTTTACAGTGTGACCAACCTTACCTTGTTTTTCATGCCGATAAGGCGGTTTTACGTACTAGTTAGGTTTCCTTCCTAAGGTGGTGTCAGATCGTAACATCAATCAAGAGATTGTTGTCCCTTCCTTGTGTTCCAATCCTTCTTCAGTGAAGGAACGTTTGCTTCACAATTTGGATGTGGTTCATGCTTTGAAGTTTTACCTTCAGGCTACTAAGGAGTTCAGACAATCTTCATCTTTGTTTGTCATTTATGCGGGTCAACGTAGGGTGCAGAAGGCCACTACGTCTTCCTTGTCTTTCTGGTTGAGAAGTGTCATCCGCTTATGAGAAAGCAGTACAGCAGCCTCCCGAGAGGATTACGGCTCAATCCACTAGAGCAGTTGCTTCTTCCTGGGCTTTTAAGAACGAAGCCTCTATGGATTAGATTTGTAAGGCGGCTACCTGGTCCGCCTTACAAACTTTTTCAAAATTTTACAAATTTGATGTTTTTGCTTCAGCTGAAGCAGCTTTCGGGAGAAAGGTTTTGCAGGCTGTGGTGCCCTCAGATTAGGGTCCGCCTTTTTTTTATTCCCTCCTGTTATTCCTTCAGTGTCCTCTGGAGCTTGGGTATTGTTTTCCCAACAGTAAGGAATATCGATGTTGACTCTCCCTGCCTTATGGAAAAAAAAAAAGTATACTTACCACATAAATTCCTTTCTTTTCTGGCAGGGAGAGTCCATGACCCCGCCTGTTAGATTTTTTTGGACGGCTCCATTTTTGTTATTCTTCTTGCACCTTTATACCCTGATGTTTCTCCTACTTTTCCTCGTTCCCTCTGCTGAATGACTAGGGATAGGGCAAGTGGGAGGGATATTTAAGCCTTTGGCTGGGGTTTCTTTGCCTCCTTCTGGTGGCCAGGTGTTGTATTTCTCAACAGTAAGGAATATTGTCGTGTACTCACCCTGCAAGGAAAGAAAGGAATTTATCTGGTAAGCATCAATTTTGATTTTGAGTTTACTGTTTCTTTCAAATACATTTGTCAAAATCTGTCATACATCCTTGTTTAATTTTTTTCTCCAGATAAAAGTAAAATGTATTTATCATATATTTTTTAGCACCGATTCCATATGAAAATTTTTACAATCCTCAGATGACCCCACCTGTGAGGAACCATATTGCACATGGAATAAGGTTGGTATTTTCTGGTATTTTCCCAAGGTTGTCCATTTTTGCACTGGATATTTGTGTATAAGTTTACAGTGCTGTAAACTGGTGACCTTTCAGTATAGTAACATTTATAAATGTTCTTGTGTTAAAGGGACACTAAACCCATTTTTTTTTCTTTACTGATTGAGATAGAGCAGGCAATTTTAAGCAATTGTCTAATTTACTCCTATGATCAGTTTTTCTTCGTTCTCTTGCTAGCTTTATTTAAAAAGCAGGAATGTAGAGCTTAGGAGCCGGCCCATTTAAGGTTCAGCACCTTGGATACAGCTTGCTTATTGGTGGTTACATTTAGCCAGGTACTGAACCAAAACCGGGCCAGATCCTAAGCTTTACATTCCTGCTTTTTAAATAAAGATAGAAAGAGAACGAAAAAAAATTGATAATAGGAGTAAATTAGAAAATTGCTTAAAATTGAATGCTCTGACTCATGAAAGAAAAAAATAGGGTTTAATATCCCTTTAACCCCTTAATGACCAAAGCACTTTTCCATTTTCTGTCCGTTTGGGACCAAGGCTATTTTTACATTTTTGAGGTGTTTGTGTTTAGCTGTAATTTTCCTCTTACTCATTTACTGTACCCACACATATTATATACCGTTTTTATTGCCATTAAATGGACTTTCTGAAGATACCATTATTATCATCATATCTTATAATTTACTATAATTTTTTTATAAAATATGGGGAAAAATGGAAGAAAAAAACACACTTTTTCTAACTTTGACCCCCAAAATCTGTTACATATCTATAACCACCAAAAAACACCCATGCTAAATAGTTTCTAAATTTTATCCTGAGTTTAGAAATACCCAATGTTTACATGTTCTTTGCTTTTTTTGTAAACTATAGGGCCATAAATACAAGTAGCACTTTGCTATTTCCAAACCATTTCTTTTCAAAATTAGCGCTAGTTACATTAGAACACTGATATCTTTCAGGAATCTCTGAATATCCATTGACATGTATATATTTTTTTTTAGTAGACAACCCACAGTATTGATCTAGGCCCATTTTGGTACATTTCATGCCACTATTTCACCGCCAAATGCGATCAAATACAAAAAATCATTCACTTTTTCACAAATTTTTTCACAAACTTTTGGTTTCTAACTTAAATTATTTACAAACAGCTTGTGCAATTATGGCATAAATGGTTGTAAATTCTTCTCTGGGATCCCCTTTGTTCAGAAATAGCAGACATATATGACTTTGGCGTTGCTTTTTGGTAATTAGAAGGCCGCTAAATGCCACTGCGCACCACACGTGTATTATGCCCAGCAGTGAAGGGGTTAATTAGGGAGCATGTAGGGAGCTTTTTGGGGTAGTTTTAGCTTTAGTGTAGTGTATTAGACAACCCCAAGTATTGATCTAGGCCAATTTTGGTATATTTCATGCCACCATTTCACCGCCAAATGCGATCAAATTAAAAAAAACGTTACATTTTTCTCAATTTTAGGTTTCTCACTGAAATTATTTACAAACAGCTTGTGCAATTATGACACAAATGGTTGTAAATGCTTCTCTGGGATCCCCTTTGTTCAGAAATAGCAGACATATATGGCTTTGGCATTGCTTTTTGGTAATTAGAAGGCCTCTAAATGCCGCTGCGCATCACACGTGTATTATGGCTAGCAGTGAAGGGGTTAATTATGTAGCTTGTAGGGAGCTTGCAGGGTTAATTTTATCTTTAGTGTAGAGCTCAGCCTCCCACCTGAAACATCAGACCCCCTGATCCCTCCCAAATAGCTCTCTTCCCTCCCCCACCCCACAATTGTCCCCGCCATCTTAAGTATTGGCAGAAACTCTGCCAGTACTAAAATAAAAGGTATTTGGCCTTTTTTTTTTTTTTAAAGCATATTTACATATGCTGATGTGTAGGATCCCCCGTTAGACCCCAACCTCACTGATCCCCCACCAAACAGCTCTCTAACCCTTCCCCTCTGCCTTAATGGGCGCCATCTTGGGTACTGGCAGCTGTCTGCCAGTACCCAGTTTAGTAAAAAATGTGCCTTTTTTTTAAAAAAAAATGCCCTTTTCTGTAGTGTAGCATTCCCCCCCCCCCCACCAAGACCAACCCCCAACCCCTTCCAGATCCCTTAGATTCAATTTTTAATACTTTTTTTCTGTAGTGTAGCGGTTCCCACCCGCTCCCGCCCTGTGCACGTGCCCGCCCACCACCCCCATGCACGTGCGTGCTCCTGTGCGCGCCCCCGTAGGTCCCGCCCACGATCCCGCCCCCCTCCACTCCACACAGAGCATCGATGGCCGCCCACCCGCCTCCCACGTAAGCTCCCACCAACGATACTGGCCATCGATGTCCGGTGCAGAGAGGGCCACAGAGTGGCTCTCACTGCATCGGATGGCCAAGGGGGGTTATTGCAGGATGCCTCCATATCGAGGCATCACTGCAATAACCGGAAAGCAGCTGGAAGCGAGCAGGATCGCTTCCAGCTGCTTTCCAGACCAAGGACGTATGCCACACGTCCTCGGTCATTAACTGTATTTTTTTTGAGGACGTGTGGCGTACGTCCTTGGTCGTTAAGGGGTTAAGAACCTATCACTGTGATATATTTTGTTTTACATTTTACCCATATTCCTCTGTGCCATAAGTGGTTGAGCTACAAAAAAACTTAAAGGGACATAAAAGCCAAAAATATTAATGTATGATTCACATAGAACATACAATTTTAAACAACTTTCCAACTTAATTATTTTATCATTTTTTTTTCGTTTTCTTGTTATCCTTTGTTGAAAAGCAGGAAGGTAAGCTCAGGAGTGTGCATGTGTCTGCAGCACTATATGGCAGCAGTTTTGCAACAATGTTATACATTAGCAAGAGCACTAGATCAATGTTTCTCAACTGCGGCACTCAAGTACCCCCAACAGACCAGGTTTTCATTATATAGCTGAACTAGAGCACAGGTGAAATAATCAGCTGATGGGTGAGAGCAGGTTAGTAACCATGGTTACTGATCAGCTGATTACTTCACTCCTGCACTGGTTCAGCTATTATGAAAACCTTGCCTTTTGGGGGTACTTGAGGACCGTGGTTAAGAAACACTGCAGTAGATGACAGCACTATTTCCTGTCAGGTAGTGCTCCCTATTTAGATATCTCTTCAACAAAGAATAACATGAGAACAAAGCTAATTTGATAATAAAAGTTAATTAGAAACTAAAATTCTATTCTCTGGGGTCAATTTATCAAGCTCTGTGTGGAGCTTGATGCCCCTGAAGGCTCGCCGGAAATAGAAGTTATGAAGCAGCGGTCTAAAGACCACTGCTCCATAACCTGTCCGCCTGCTCTGAGGCGGCAGACAGAAATCAACCCGTTCGAATACGATCGGGTTGATTGACACCCGAATCTGCAGGGGGCGGTATTGCACCAGCAGTTCACAAGAACTGCTGGTGCAATGATAAATGCCGACAGCATATGCTGTTGGCATTTATCGATGTGCAGTGGACATGATACGCTACATTGTATCATGTTCGCTCGCACATTAATAAATTGACCCCTCTATCTCAATCATGAAAGAAAAAATTTGGGTTTCATGTCCCTTTAAGACATTTGATGGTAGAACAAATATGCCCCCTCAACATTTTTGCTACTATCAGTTGTTGCTATTTAACAAATGTTTAATTAAAAGGCCGTTATAGTAAAAAAAAATATATTATTATTATTCTTCATTTATAAAGCGCCAACAGATTCCGCAGCGCTGCCCATGGGTACAAGGATAAAAGTACAACGGAGAAACAATACAATAAGAGACAACATTTTACAGACAAATACAGGGGGAATTGAGGGCCCTATTCCCATGGGAACAATCTAGATGGGTAGGAGGATGGGAAACAGGAGGTGGGGACCTCAAAGGTGAGAATGATATTAGTGAGGAGATAAATGAGGGCAACTGTTGGGTAAGTGAAGTTAATTTGTTACTGATTTCGTGATAAGCTTCCCTGAACAAAAAGGTCTTTAGGGAACGTTTAAAGGAGGAGAGGTTAGTGGAAAGTCTGACAGCTCGAGGAAGTGCGTTCCAGAGGGTTGGTGTCGCATGAGAGAAGTCCTGTAGTCTAGCATGAGAGGAGGTGATGGTAGAGAACGCAAGAAGAAGGTCATTGTTGGAACTTAGGGGGCGAGCTGGAGTATATTTATTGATGAGTGAGGACAGGTAGGGTGGGGCAGCATTGGTGAGGGCTTTGTAGGTCAGGGTGAGAATTTTGAATTTAATTTTGCTGTGAATGGGGAGCCAGTGAAGGGACTCACAGAGAGGTGCAGCAGAAACAGAGCCGAGAGAGAGGTGGATTAGCCTTGCAGATGCATCTAGGATGGATTGAATGGGAGAGAGACGGGAGAGAGGGAGGCCAGATATTAAGCTATTATAAGTTATTACAGTAGTCAAGTCGGGAAATTACCAGGGAGTGGATTAGCTGTTTAGTTGTTTCAGCACTCAGAAACGGACAAATTTTTGAGATATTCCGTAGGTGGTTGCGGCAGGATGAAGAGAGCAATTGGATGTGGGGAATAAAAGACAGATTTGAGTGTGACTCCGAGGCAGCGGACATTGGGTGATGGGGAGATAGTGGTGCCGCCAACAGTGATGTAAAAATTAGAAACTGGAGTAGAGTTAGAGGGGCGATTAGAAGAAGTTCGGTCTTGGACATGTTTATTTCTAGGTGGTAAGAGGCCATCCAGAAGGAAATGCAGATAAGCATGAGAATTGACAGAAGGAGAGAGTGCAGGGGTGGAAAGGTAGATCTGGGTATCATCAGCATAGAGGTGGTAGTTGAAGCCATAGCTGTTGATAAGTTTACCTAGTGAAGAAGTTTAAATAGAGAAGAGTAGAGGACCCAGGACAGAGCCTTAAGGTACTCAAACAAACAGAGGCAATGGAGAGGAGTCACCAGCAAAAGAAACAGAGAAAGATCTGTCAGAGCGATAAGAGTGAATCCAGGAGAGGGCAGTGTCACAGAGCCCAAGAGAGCTGAGGATCCGTAGGAGAAGGGGATGGTCAACAGTGTCAAAGGCAGCAGAGAGGTCAAGTAAGATGAGTATAGAGTAGTAGCCTTTGTTTTTAGCAGAAAGGAGATAGTTAGTAACCAGGGTGAGGGCAGTTTCAGTTGAGTGTTGGGGACGGAAGCCAGATTGCAGGTGGTCGAGCAATGAGTTGGAGGACAGGAAGTGGGTTAGGTGATCAAAAGCTAGGTTTTCCAGGATTTTTTAAGCTAGCGGGAGCAGTGATATGGGGCGGTAGTTTGCAGGAGAGTTAGGGTCAAGGGAGGGTTTTTTGAGGATAGGGGTGACCTTTGCATGTTTGAAGAAGGCAGAGAATGAGCTGGTAGAAAGGGATAGGTTGAATATATGAGTAGGAGTGAGGATGGGAGACAGAGAAGGTATTACATGTGAAGGAATAGGGGGCAGGTAGTGAGGTGTGAGGAATACAATATGGAAGCCACTTCACTCTCAGTGGTTGGGAGGAGGGTGCAGAAAGTGGCAGAGGGGGTGACTGGGAGCAAAGTTGTGAGATTGCAGGCTTGTATTGGGATGTTTCTTCAGATGGTAAGTGTTTTATTGAAAAAGTAGTCAGCCAGGTCTTGGGCACTGAATGCAGATGAGGGGGAAGGTGCAGGTGGGTAGAGGAGAGATTTGAAAATGGAGAAGAGTGAGTGTATATAAGAGAAGAGAAGTAGGTTTGCTTAGCTAGGTGAAGGGCAGAGGTGTAAGAGTGAAGAATTAACTTATAGTGCATGAAATCAGGTTCAGAGCGAGATTTCCTCCAGGCACGTTCACCAGTGCGGGAGCATTTTTGCAGGTGGTGTGTTTCCTGGGAGTGCTAGGGCTGGAGCTGACAACGTGGGGCTTTGCAAAGTTGGGGCGGAGCGAGAGTGTCAAGTGCAGAGGAGAGGGTATTGTTATAGTGGGTTATAGCAAGGTCAGGGCAGGATATCGTGGAAGTGTGGGGGAAACGTATTTGAATAAGGTTGGAGAGTTGGGGAGGGTCAACAGTGTGCAGATTTCTACAGGTGCGGGGCGAGTGGGAGAAGTAGGTCTAGTCTGTATATGAAGATTAAAGGTGAGTAGATGGTGGTCTGAGATGGGAAATGGGTGACAGGCAACATCAGAGAGAGAGCAGAAATAGGAAAATACCAGATCAATAGTGTCCATCACGGTGGGTAGGGAATAGGGTAGATTGTGAGAGGCCGAAGGAGTTATTGAGTGATAGATGTTTAGAGGCAGCAGGGGCAGATGGGTTGTCAATGGGGATGTTGAAGTCCCCCAGAATTAGAGAAGGTGTATTTGTAGAGAGAATGTAAGGAACCCAGGCAGAAAAGTTGTCAAGGAATTGGGAGGTTGGTGCAGGGGGGCGATAGATAACTGCCACTCTGAGAGAGAGGGGGGAGAACAGGCGAATGCAGTGGACTTCAAAGGAAGAAAAGGAGAAAGATGGAAATGGAGATAGGAGCTGATAGGAGCAGGAGGGGGAAGAGTAATATGCCAACACCGCCACCATGTCTCTCACCTGGCCTAGGTGTGTGGCTACAGTGAAGACCACCGTGTGTGAGAGCAGCAATGGAAGCAGTGTCAGAGAAAGATAGCCAGGTTTCAGTAATTGCTAAAAGGTTGAAAGTGTTGGAAACCAACAGGTCGTGAACAGTTGTAAGTTTGTTACAGACAGAGCGAGCATTCCAGAGGGCACAAGAAAAGAGAGGGGATAAGCGCTGTGGGTTAATGGAGATGAGATTGTTAGTATTGCGTGACCTAGAGTTTTTGCAGTGGGAGACAGAGCAAGAGTGTAAAAGTGTGGTGATTGCTGCAGGGCCAGGGTTAGGAGAGAAGTCACCGGCAGCAAGCAGTAGTAGCAGTGAGAGTGACAGAAGGTGAGAGTGAGACTTGTAGGAGCGCGTATGATTAGACACAGGAGAGTTAGAGGGGGAAGTGCTTCTAAAGAAACAAAGTAGTTCATGAGAGGACAGCATAGGGGATGAGAGAAGGGAGGGTGAGATATGGATAGTGTGGGGGTTGTTGTTTTTAGGGACATGTAGTGAGTTTCAGGAGAAGGGCAGACAGAAAGAACAGAAAAGACATAGAGAGCATTGTGTAAAAGAATAGTTATTACGTTTACCTGTTAGTGGGACTACAGTTTCCACCTCCAGTGAGTAACTCTGCCACTTGGAACAGAGAGCTACTTGGAATCAGAGAGCCACGGCTAAACTGAGCCTGTAGGCTGCTGTATGTAGCAGTCAGTGTAATTTAATATATGCTCCCATCCGTTAGAGCTTGTAATTTTGTAATTTTAAGACTATCGACCAAAGACACAGCTGAAATACCACTTGGGACTTGCAGAGCACTGCTGGTATCACATGTGATTCGTGCGTCTAGCTCTACTGATTGGATCAGATGCTTTTTCTGCACTGGACCAGCAGTGCTCTGTGAGTCCTGAGCAATATTCCTACTGTGTGTTTAACCAGTTTGCGGGGGTTAAACAGACAATATTCTGGGGTTGATAGGCTTACAATTACATGTTCTAGCAGATTACAGCATGTCATTTTTTTTTTACTATAACGGCCCTTTAATTTTTCTATTTTAAAATAGAATTTATGTTACCTTTGTTTGAAAGAACAGATGTCCAAATGTTTGATATTCACTTAAAACTAATGTGATCAAACTAATGTGCTGCAATAGTTAGTTATACTTCTATTATCCAATTAGCTTTGCTCCCATGATTTTCTGTGTGGAAGAGATACCTAAGTAGGCATCTGGATCACTACATGGCAGGAAATAGTGCTCTTGATAATGGATAACATTCTTGCAACACTGCTGCCATATAGTGCACCAGAAATGGTCTGGCTCCTAAGCATTAGTCCCTGATTTTCAACAAACGATTGCAATAGAACAAAGAAAAACTGATTTTTCCTATCCATTTAACAGTCTTGCTTCTCTCCTGTTTCATTTGAGTCCAATATTGTTGGTAAAACTAGTAAAGATATTACACAATAGCGCCCTCTAATGGAGCAAATAATACAACAGAGTAAGCAGTGGCCTAAAGTCTATGCAAGTCATTATAGAAGTGCTTTTCCTACTGGTTCCATCTTCTCAATCTGATCAAACTCACACAGCTGTTATTTAATGGGCTAGCTCCTAAGCTTACATTCCTGCTTTTCTAATAAAGATACCAAGGGAACAAAGAAAAATTGATAACAGGAGTAAATGAGAAAGTTGCTTAAAATTGCATGCTCTATCTGAATCATGAAAGAAAAAAATTGGGTTTTGTGTGCCTTTATAACTGTGGCTCCAGACTGCTGGTTAATATGAACCATTTTTTCTTACTAAACTTCTATAATATATATATATGATCATCACGTTTTCCTCACCTGTCCAGTAGAAGAATTTTCAGTCTTCAGCAAGAGATCATCTTCTTTATCCTCACCATGGAACTTCAAATACAATTTTTTGTATACAAACAATACCAGTATATTGGGTCTAGATCATTGTTTCTCAACGGCGGTCCTCAAGTACAGGCCAAGTTTTCATTATAGCTGAACCAAGTGCACAGGTGAAATAATCAGCTGTTGGATGAGAGCAGGTTAGTAACCATGGTTACTGATCAGCTGATTACTTGACCTGTGCACTGGTTCAGCTATAACGAAAACCCGACCTGTTGGCGGTATTTGAGGACCGCGGTTGAAAAACACTAGTCTAGATAATATATGTAACTGAAATCCTTATAGCAGTGGATTAGCAGATCACAGGTAGTCCCAGGATTAGTTCACTATAAGAGAAGACAAAGTACATCACATCACACAGACCATACACAAGAAACAGTATTAGAAGGAGCAGTTTGCCTGAAATTTAAAAGCAGAAACATTGCAAGTCTGGGTCATATATAATCTAGTAGTCATAGGTGTGCACGTGAAGAATATAGTCCTACATAAACAAATAGCTGCAAGCACTGGAAAGCATTATTTAACTATTGACAAGTTTTTAATATATAACAAGTTTGATTGATATCAAGTTAAGGCGTATGTAGGACAGATACAGAGTCCTCATTCCTATTAGAGTCCAGAGAAGATTATTGTACCCAAGGTAAACAGCGCTGCGGAATCTGTTGGCGCTCTACAAATACCTGATAATAATAAAAAATAATAATAAACAGCTACTGTTCCTTTAAAACTAATATGGGCAACTTCAATATACACATCCGTCTCTCCAGTTTCATTTATTCTGTGGAGCCTTTTTCATTCTGATTTAGTCCAGGCTCTTGTGAAGATTCCCTAGTTTTAAATAAAGTTCTGACCCTTGCATATAACTTAGAAAACTGCTAACACTTAATAAAAACTCAGAATTGCATAAGGTTATTAAAGGGATATGAAGCCCCAAAAAGTATTTCCTGTTTCAGGTAGAGCATACAATTTTAAACAACTTTCTAATTTAAGTCTATCATCAAATTTGCTTTGTTTTCTTGGTATCATTTGTTGAAAAGAATACCTAGCTTGGTTCAGGAGCTGTAATGCCCTACTGAAAGCTAGCTGCTGATTGGTGCTGCACATATATGCCTCTTGTCATTGGTTCACCCAATGTGTTCAGCTAGCTCCCTGTAGTGCAATGATGTTCTTTCAAAAAAGAATACCAAAGGAATTAAGTAAACTTCCTAAATTGTAGGCTCTATCTGAAACATAAAAGAAAAATATTTGGGTTTCTTATCCCTTAAAAGGAACAATAAATACTAAGTACATTTTATTAGCATAGTATTGAGGTTATTCTCCGCCTCCTTTTAATCATGGCTGCCAGTCACCATGTTGAAATTTAGCTTTCACTGCAGTGCTGAGGTATTTGCACATGTGCAGCAACTCTACTTTAGATACCTGCAGTGTAACCTAGGTTTCATAATTGCAGCACCCATAATTAGATGGAGGTGCGTGAAATATACTTAGGGCCAGAGGACGCGTTACACACAAGCGATATTGGGTTTATCGCGGCTGTTTGCGTGCATTGGATGTAGCGCTTGTATTACAAGTTGGAAGTAAACATGATTGCTTGAGCGTAATTAAAGTTAAAGGTATAGTAAACCCCAAATGTTTCTTTTATGATTCAGATAGAACATACCATTTTAAACAACTTTCCAATTTACTTCTATGATCAAATTTGCTTCATTCTCTTGTTATCCATTGCTGAAGGAACAGCATTGCACTACTGACAGCTAGCTGAACACATCTATTTAGCCAATCACAAGAGACAAATGTTTGCAGGCACCAATAAGCAGCAGCTCCCACTAGTGTATGATATGTGCGTATTCTTTTTTAACAACGGATACTAAGAGAACGAAGCACGTTTGAAAATAGAAGTGAATTTAAAAGTGTCTTAAAATGAAATGCTCTATCTGAATCATGCACGTTTAATTTTGACTTTCCTATACCTTTAACATGTGTTGGGATAGTGCGACCTCAGAGTCAGGGCTCTGGTTGACTGTTTTGCAAAACAAAAAAGTGTCACAAAACACATAAAAAAATACATTTAAAAGTACAGTTACACTCATAATAACACTATCCAATAAAACTTATTTTAAAAAAAAAAGCACAAAAAGATATAAGGGCCCAAATATATGAGGTCTCAGGTGTTAGGGAAAAAAAAGGCAAAGGGCTTTAGCATAGAGATACAAACATATACGTCTAAATATATACATACAGTATCTCACAAAAGTGAGTACACCCCTCACATTTTTGTAAATATTTAATTATATCTTTTCATGTGACAACCCTGAAGAAATTACACTTTGCTACAATGTAAAGTAAGTGAGTGTACAGCCTGTATAACAGTGTAAATTTGATGTCCCCTCAAAATAACTCATCACACAGCGATTAATGTCTAAATCATTGGCAGCAAAAGTGAGTACACCCCTAAGTGGAAATGTCCAAATTAGGCCCAATTAGCCATTTTCCGTCCCCGGTGTCATGTGACTCGTAAGTGTTACAAGGTCTCAGGTGTGAATGAGGAGCAGGTGTGTTAAATTTGGTGTTATCGCTGTCTCACACTCTCTCATTCTGGTCACTGAAAGTTCAACATGGCACCTCATGGCAAAGAACTCTCTGAGAATCTGAAAAAAAGAATTGTTGCTCTACATAAAGATGGCCTAGGCTATAAGAAGATTGCCAAGATCCTGAAACTAAGCTGTAGCACGGTGGGCAAGACCATACAGCGGTTTCACAGGACAGGTTCCACTTAGAACAGACCTCGCCATGGTCGACCAAAGAAGTTGAGTCCACGTGCTCAGCGTCATATCTAGAGGTTGTCTTTGGGAAATAGACATTGCTGCAGAGGTTGAAGGTGTGGGGGGTCAGCCTGTCAGTGCTCAGACCATACGCCACACATTGCATCAAATTGGTCTGCATGGCTGTCGTCCCAGAAGGAAGCCTCTTATAAAGATGATGCAGAAGAAAGCACGCAAACAGTTTGCTGAAGACAAGCAGACTAAGGACATGTATTACTGGAACCATGTCCTGTGGTCCGATGAGACCAAGATAAACTTATTTGATTCAGATGGTGTCAAGCATGTGTGGCGGCAACCAGGGGAGGAGTACAAACACAAGTGTGTCTTGTCTACCGTCAAGCATGGTGGTGGGAGTGTCATGTTCTGGGCCTGCATGAGTGCTGCCGGCGCTGGGGAGCTACAGTTCATTGATAAATGTCAACATGTACTGTGACATACTGATGCAGAGCATGATCCCCTCCCTTCGGAGACTGGGCCGCAGGGCAGTATCTTAGGGGTGTACTAACTTTTGTTGCCAACGATTTAGACATTAATGGCTGTGTGTTGAGTTATTTTGTGTGTGTGTGCGTATATATGTATTTACAGACATATATTCACATATAAATAAATATGCAATATTTATATTTAAAAAAGTGTTATAGTGTGTATTTACTGTAAATATTTCACATTACAATGTTCTGTATATATCAGAATGTTATATGTATTTTTAAATAGATATTTCTATATATAGCTGTATGTGTGTTTGTATATATATATATATATATATATATACACATATATATATATATACCTATATATAATCATCTATATATATAGGTATAGATACTGTATATATTGTACCAAATAACCATCAGATATATGTAGAAAAATATATTGATGAATAAATAGAACATATTCCTCTATGTGAAGAACATTGAAATGTGAAATATTCATATTTTCATGTCGGGTTAGCGCACTTGAGAATATGTGATTGGGTTTGCACACAAGTGTTTTTTCCACTTTTTTTGTCCATTGACTTCAATTGGTAAATACGTTAACGTAGTCACGATATACTAAATTTGTCTTTTTGCACGTGTTGGATCAGCGTGCAAGCAGAAACTTTTTACTTTCAACTTGTAATACGAGCACTACCCGACAAACCCAAAAATCTTACTTCTAGCAGAGTTAGTGCTTAAGCAGGACTTCAAAATATCGCTCCACTTGTAATCTGGCCCTTAGAGTTTAATGTCATTTAAAAAGGACAGACTACAGCCAAGATCTGAAAGGTCTCTGAGGTTTACATATTGGAGAATGATTCATTTGTAGTAAAATAAAATAAAACATATAAACTATAGTTAAGAGTTTCTAAATGCATTAGATTTACCAGTGGATCTATATTTAATTTTTTTGTTGACTTTGATGTCACCTATTTGACCTATTTTGATTTATTCCCAGCCATCTTTCTTTCCTGCTCTCTCCAGTAACAACTAAATATCTCTTCTTGTGTTACAAGCCCTACGCCTTTCCTGTCATTCTACCATTTCCCTTGTCCATCAACCAGCATAATATACCTTGTCTCACCAGTTCACAAGAGTATCAAAGGTCTCTCAATTTAGACCTGACTCAACATCAGTAATGGCATTGCTAAACAAAGGGCTCACAGTTTAAAGGGCCATAATACCCAAATGTTTAAACACTTGAAAGTGATGCAGCATAGCTGTAAAAAGCTGACTAGAAAATATCACCTGAACATCTCTATGTAAAAAAGAAAGATATTTTACCTCAACAGTTCCTCAGTAGCCACCTACCATTGTAAAGGATTTCTAAGCAGCATTTTAGTGTGTCTGTCCTGGGACAGCTGAAAGGATGAGCCTCGTGAACTCTCCTATTATTTCACCAATCAGGTAAAGGAAGCTTACTATGAAATCTCATGAGAGTTAAGTCAAATCTCATGAGATCACAGTAAGAGTTCATGACCTCAGCACTGCTGATGCTGATTGGCTGCTGTTCATTTCTTTATTTTTTTTTATTTTTACCTACAGCTGGGAGCAGTTGAGTATAACTTTTTACACAGAACTTACTCTGCTGAGCTGAGGAGATTGTGGAGTAAAATATCTTTTTTACATAGAAATGCTCAGGTGATATTTTCCTGTCAGCTTTTTACAGTTATACTGCATCAGTTTCAAGTGATTTAGCATATGAGTATTATGTCCCTTTAAGGATTCTGTTTGGATTTGTATTTAAAATTAGTGGTGGCAGGGTTCCAAGATGGCCGCCACAGTGTTGCTATAGAGCAAAGCCTACACCATATTTGTACAGGAAGTACAGATGCTCTGGTGCTGACTAACAGAAATAGAAGAGCGGCTTTCAGTCACAAAGGATTATTTCCTCTTGCTCCTGACTGACTACTGGCTTTGCTTCTCCTAATTGCAAACAACAATAAAAGGCACAGTTAACTTGGGGTGGGGTTGGAGGGGTTGCCAAGTTAGGTCAAGTTAAACACCTGGTATCTCACTTCCTTCTCCACTGTACTTTCTTTTCATATTTCTCCTTTTTTACATTTTTATATCATTCTTCCTACTCAGACTTGTATATATCTGTGATTTTGTCTATAAGAAAACTAGTAACAAAGAACTATTTGCCTGCAATATTAGAGTTGGACAGAGCAATGTTAGCACTTGCATAAATACAACTGTATATAACGGTGAATTAATTTAAGGCAACAAAGTTTTTTTTTTTTTAAAAAAAAGCTTTATTGATGTAAAAGAACAATAACAATTAGGATGCATAAATTCAGTTACAGACATTCTGGTTTTTCTTGTGATGTAAGTGTTTTAACAAAGAGAACTGAGATATTTTTCACATCATATATAGGTCCACAACCAATAGGTTTCATCGCCATAAAAGTCTGTTAATACCAAATACTGAGGTTGTGAGCTATAATATTACAGGGTTTTACCTTTTTCTTTAATACCCTTAGAGTGAGCATGAATTAAGAACTAAGTAAGATGAGAGAGGAAGTTATAAAGTTTATTAGTAAGAGAATAGGGGGGGGGGGAATAGAACAAGGAGGGAAGGGGAAAGAGGACTAGAGAGAGGGAAAAAAAAGGGGAGGGGAAGGAGGCCATTTTTGTGAAATATGTGTGTTATTTAGCACATAGCAGAGTTATTACAATGATAGACATGGGTCAGAAGTAAGAATCGTAACTTTGAGTTAAATGGTGTTATTCCATATTGCTAATATGGTTTCATGAACCTCTAGTTTGTGAATTTTCAGGTAATGATATCTTTCCATAAGGAGTATTTCATTAACCTGGGATTCATCAATTGTAGGGAGATTTTACGTTTTCCATTTTTTAGGAATTCATTTTTTAGCTCCTGTAAGCATTATTAATAATAAGGCCAGATGTGCCTCATT
Organism: Bombina bombina; assembly: GCF_027579735.1. NCBI lineage: Eukaryota > Metazoa > Chordata > Amphibia > Anura > Bombinatoridae > Bombina > Bombina bombina. Next base: position 58,877,345 of record NC_069500.1, on the reverse strand, counting down.
TTGTAGTTTAGGTAGGGAAAGGAAAAGTAGTATTTCCGGAATATTTGGGATAGGATTGTTTAGGATCTCAGATTATTTCTAGAACTCCCGACAGACATTTTTCAGTTTGGGGCAGTGCCACCATATGTGAAGAGCTAAGTGATGGGTACATTTTATGCAATCTTGATGGTGTGAGATACCATCTGCTTAATAATTTGATGTGGGATTCTTGGATATTAGCTGATACAGAGGATTGTTTTACTAGTCTAAAATCTTTTAACCATGATTTACACTCAATATCTATTTCAAAATCCCTTTTCCATTGAACTGTGTAAGTTGGTAATGTTTCTGCCTCATGTATAAGTGTAACCTTGTATATATTGTATAAATTAGTTTTCTGCTGAGCTAAACAATATGCAGCTTTAGAAACAAACATAGGTTACACAATTTGTGTTTTGTAAACATTTTATACAAAAACAAGGGCTTTTATAGCAAAACAAACAATGAATGTTTAATGCAAAGGTTTCATTTTATTACGCATGATTAACCACTGTATATAACAATCTCAAGTGAGCTCCATAATTGTACAGTTTTAAAGAGACTTGAAACCTTTTTTTTTTATTCTTTTATAATTTTGAAAGAGCATCTGATTTTAAACAACTTTCCAATTTGGTTCTTTTATCTAATTTGTTTTGTTCTTTTGATATCTTTTTTTTAAAAGCATACCTAGGTAGCTTAAGGATCAGCAAAGCATTACTGGAGGCTAGCTTCTGATTGGCGGCTGCACATACTGTATATGCCTCTTGTTATTGTCTTCCCTGAGGTGTTCAGCTAGCTCCCAGTAGTGCATTGCTGCTCCTTTAACAAAGGATACCAAGTGAATAAAGCACATTTGATTACGTGGTAAGCTGTTTAAAATTGTGTGATTTATCTGAATCCTTTCATAACCCTTTTAATTACTAGTACAGTATTCCATTAGTCCATCATCATTGCATTGAGGAACATAGTTGTTAAAAGAAGAGAGAGAATTATCACAAATGAAACCTATAGACTGAGATGCTGTAACAGTTGTAAAATTTACTGCCAGGAAGCACCAACAAAAGCCTTTCTAGATGGTTATAAAATGCACAGTACATGAGGCAACTACATGTCTAATAATATATTGTTTCCTTTTTTAGACGGGCCCCGATACCAGCTCCAGGTAACAAACAAATTGATGTGAAGATGTAGTCAAACTGTCCAGACTGAATTTGTTTTCTCATTAGATAAACACTGTCCCTGCTTTATGGGGTTTTATCCATAGGGGCCAATTTATTAATGTGCGAGCGGACATAATACGATGTAGCGTATCATGTCCACCGCACACCAGCTGTCGGCATTTATTATTGCACAAGCAGTTCTTGTGAACTGCTTGTGCAATGCCCCCCCCCTGCAGATTTGCGGCCAATCAGCCACTAGTAGGGGGTGTCGATCAGCCCGATCGTATAGGATTGGGCAGATTGATGTCCGCGGCCTCAGAGCAGGCGGACAAGTTTGGAGCTTGATAATTTGCCCCAAAGTATATCACCGGCTGCCCGGCCCTCTTTATATCTTACTACATATATGTTATTAATGACATAACAGACAGGGTACTACTCACCATACTAGTGGTTTATTTCCCGTGTCTGTAGCTCTCTTCAGATCCCTTTCCATATTTTAACCCTTTACTGGAGCAGATTGGTGGGATCAGTGATTTTTGCATCTGTGAGAATAGTCGTGAACACAGATCACTGATGTTGCCGGCTTTTTGCACAGATGTATCCTGCACTTCAGGGTAGCACACACAATACAGAGCTTAAGGCTTTACAGTTTTATAAATAATTTAAAAGTTATATATATACAATGCACCTGCTGAAAAACTGTAAAACTCTTGCTCTATGCACACTAACCTGAAGTACACAATACAGACATGAGAAAGCCAGCAATGTCACTGATTTGGGAATGAACGACTCTTGTGTCACAGAGTACAAGAATATGTGGGCTTCAGCATGGCAGTGCTTAGTATGAAGATGTGGAACTGAGTTTATTCGTTAGTCAATATGATCTTAGGGTGGCAGTCATCATTTCTGAGCGAAACTGTCAAGTTTTAATATGATTATGATAAAAGAGGTGGTATTTGGTGGCTTAACTAATGATCTATAGAAAAAAAAACTCTATATAGTAAAACTATTTATACTTACGGTTTTTGTGATTTGGAATGTTGTCCGACTTTACAAACCTGATGAAAAGCCATTCAAACAGGCCCATTTATCAAAGGGCTTGCGGACCTGATCCGACACTGCGGATCAGGTCCGCAAGACCTCGCTAAATGCGGAGAGCAATACGCTCTCCGCATTTAACATTGCACCAGCAGCTCACAAGAGCTGCTGGTGCAACGCCGCCCCCTGCTGACTCGCGGCCAATCGGCCGCCAGCAGGGAGCTGTCAATCAACCCGATCGTATTCGATCGTGTTGATGTCCGGCGATTCCTGTCCGCCTGTTCAGAGCAGGCGGACAGGGTTATGGAGCAGCGGTCTTTAGACCGCTGCTTCATAACTTGTGTTTCTGGCGAGTCTGAAGACTCGCCAGAAACACGGCCCTTCAAGCTCCGTACGGAGCTTGATAAATGGGCCTGAAAGAGTCTTTCTAACAGACTGAAATTAGGTCTTTGGGTGGTAAACTTGTAGCAGGAGCCAGAAAACCTAGACATTTAATTAACAATGTAGCAGATAGATGTTTATATAGACAAAGTTACTGTATAGATTTTTCTGTATGAAGTATAGATTTACAACTGGATAACATCATGGTATTAGCCCACACAAGGCCTTTATTAAAGTTACATGTAACAATATACAAATCTCTGAGGAGCTGTGGACCAATAGTGACCTGGGAGAAAGGAATTGTCTAGAACTCTGGATTCTAGCATAGATGACTATTACAAGAAATATAATTAGTATAGGGTTGAAATGTTCTCTAAAAGACACACTGACAAAGAACCTTTGCTGAATACTTGTTGTTCTTTCACACACACTATAAACAGATATAATCCTTTAAATACCCTAAAAAAGCAATCTTAATATAATAAATAATATTAATAAATACTAGAATTGTGTGCGCCACTTAAAAAAATCTATATTAAGAATATTAAGAATCAAACAAGAATAAGAGGTTAAAATCAATATTTATCTAATACATATTAAAATCACAACTCATAAAAAAGTAAGAAATATCCATATATTTTAAAAAAACAAATCTCCAATTGGAATCCCTTCAAAAATGTACCCGTGAATATTTTAAAAAAAAAGATGAAAGGATTGTGTCCGTTGGTGAAAAAGTAAAACTATTGTCCAAGGTTAATCTATGAGTACAATTCTCTAATAATGCACCTTGCATGTGATGTGGTCGAAAAATATGATCAAAATATTTTCTTTTCTTATCACAAAGTTCTTTAAAGGGACACAAAACCCAAATTTTTTTCTTTTTTTCTTTCTTGATTCAGATAGAGATTACAATTTTGAACAACATTCCAATTTACTTCTATTATCTAATTTGATTCATTCTTTAGATATCCTTTGTTGAAAAAATTGCAATGCACATGGGTGAGCCAATCACACGAGACATCTATGTGCAGCCACCAATCAGCAGCTACTGTGCCTATTTAGATATTCTTTTCAACAAAAGATACCAAGAGAATGAAGCAAATTAGATAACAGAAGTAAATTGGAAAGTTGTTTAAAATTGCATGCTCTTTCTAAATCTTGAAAGAAAAAAATCTGGATTTTATGTCCCTTTAAATGCAGTTCTTTAAACCTCCATATAAATAAGGTTAGTAAACATTTAGTACTCATATGCATCTTGTTAAACTCAACCCTGTTCTAACTGCAGTGGATTCAATGTAAGCGACTTTAGTAAAACTGCCAAGCTTCACGCTTTAGCTTATTGTTCCGCCATATGAACAGGAGAACGCTTCTAGGTAGTCCTAGTGAGTGTCCTGAAGCTCATGTGGTTGGTAGCTCCAACAAGCAGGCAAGATATCCATTGTTGACCCAAAATAAAACAAAATAAAGCAAAAGTCAGGCATGTGACATAAAATAAACAGAATCCCAAACATAACTCATAAATAGAACCCCAGACACAAATGACCTTTTTGATGACACATTTTCAGTTGATGACAAACCTTAAAGTAATGATAAATCCTAGCATTTCAAAAACGCTAGGATTTACCATCTTATAAATAAAGGCTACCTTCATGAGTAAAAAAAAGTGTGTAAACCTTTCTTCTGCCGCTGGTTTACTGCTAAACTAAGCACCTCTGTCTGCCCATGGCAAAGTAAATTTTTTTCAATGAGGTGGCGTTTCCACCTATTAGCCAATAGCCGTGCTGGCCTATGACACAGTACTCTATGGCTAGCACGGCTAATGGCACCTCATTGAACAAAATGATCTTTGCCGTGGGGACCAGAGGCACTTAGTTTAGCAGTAAAGCTTTGGCAGAAGAAAAGTACTTTTTACGCATTTTGTTAAATCTCATGAATGAAGGTAGCTTTTATTTATAGCGATGGTAAATCCTAGGGTTTTTGGAACGCTAGGATTTACCATCACTTTAACATCTAGACCATGTAAATTCATCTTGTAAGTTTTGACTTTCTAGGATGGGCAGATGTTGCTGTACATATACAAACATCTCTACTTCTTTTTATTTTTGTATGAACTCATTTTAGTTTTGTTTTTTCTTTGTTTCAGTGGAAGGTGATTACGCTACGGTTGGTGATTACAATGTATACCAGTAGCAAACAACGTAAGTGTTCAGCTTTGCAACAAAGTGTTGGCTTCGAGTTTTGCCTTTTAGATAAAAGAAAGATGGAAGATAAAAATAAATGTTTATCATTTTAATCAAATTGACTTCTATCATAGAATATACCTACGTATTAATTAATGTAATATATTTTTTATATTCTACTACATCTTGTTAAACCATTTTGAATTCTGCTGTGCATTTCAAGAAATACTAGAAAAAATTTTACTATCTATTTTTGTATACGAAAATGCTTCTGTGGAAAATTAAACCTGTTTTTATTGTGATAGCATTTAGGCCTATATTACAAGTGGAGTGCTATTAATAGTGCAGGGTCCGCTGTCCATATCGTGACCTTGGACTAGAATAAAAGTATAACAAATCACATGTGTGATATATTAAAATAAAATATTTCACATACATATATGTTCTATATTTATAATAAATGGTTTAACAGTGATTCAAAGAGATATAGTATATGATGAGGTGTTGGACTGGGTAGTGCTCAAAGGTGTGTATATATGTTATGTGTGTGTGTGTGTGTGTTTGTGTGGATTTGTATGTGTGTAGATATACAGTATGTATATGTACATATGTATATGTACACATACATATGTACACAAATACATATAAATACATACACATACATATGTACACACATACACATAAATGTATACATACATATGTACACACATACATATAAATACATACACATACATGTGTACACACATACATATAAATACATACACATACATATGTACACACATACATATAAATACATACACATACATATGTACACACATACATATAAATACATACACATACATATATACAGACATACATATTAATACATACACATACATATGTACACACATACACATAAATGTATACATACATATGTATACACATAAATATATACATAGATACATACAGATCCACACACTTTTGCTCGAGTGATAACATTTTACTTTAGTAGTGCATTGTTGCTCCTTCAACAAAGGATACCAAGAGAATGAACCGTAAATGGAAAATTGTTTAAAATTGCATGCTCTGAAGAAAAGTTTAATTTTGACTATACTGTCCCTTTAGGGGTACCACAATGGTCCCGAACATATCCACACAGACAACCTCACCTGCCATAGGTGATGACCTCTCTCTATAACTCTGAATGCCATTAGTTTGATAAAGTTATGATATGTTCCTTTTCCATGTCTAACATTTCACTGTTTTTGTACTATTTTTTTAGATGATCACAAGTCGATACTATGGAACTCTATCCATGTCACTATCATGAACACAGAGACCTTGTTTTGTAAATTGAATATTGGAGCTGTTTTACAAACCAAGCTAAACTCAAAACAACCGTGTTCTTAAAATGAACTGTGTTATTTAATGACTATTTCTGCCACAGCTATTTACACTGGATGCAAATCCTCATGAACTATGTATTAACCTGGAATTAGCAAAACAGCCACTTGTTCGAACATACAGCACACACTGAGAATTGAAATAAAATAAGATCTATTTAAGCACTATTTGGATTTTCCTACATACAAATTTCCACAAGTGCCTGTATATAATGTACTTTTTTGGTTATTAATTATTATGATTATATGTAATCTGTGTATTTCTGACAGGTTGCAACAATGATATTTAAAACTGTAAAAAATATTTTGTGTCTAGATGTTGTAATAATGTTTTTAAGAAATAAACATAGGATATTTTAAAATAATTTTTAATCATCTTTAATTTTTATTGTAATCACGTTATTTTAAATAAAGCTACTGACTAATATATCACCAATTTGGTGCAGTGGTGAGGGATGACCCTGTAAAAGTTTTTTCCGTTTTATCTATGGGTTCGAACCCAGGCAGAAATTTTATAATTTTAGAGTTATATTTTATATTATAGTAAGACCATTTTTAAATTATGTTAAATATGTTAAAAATATTCTGTATGTTTTAAAAAAATTGAGGTGTTAGGAATTTGATATATACTAACAGCAGTTAAGAAGCAGCGGTCTTAAGGCATATACGTATACGATCTGCTTATGCAATGCTAAATGTTGATAGCGTATGCTATCGGCTTGACCCGTATGACTCATAGTGACAAAAGAAATGGTTGAACCAATCATCTTACATTTGGACATTTAAAAACTGGAGAATAATGAAGATACTTCATCCTTGAGAAATGCGACTTACATGTGGCGAAACGATTGTCGGATATTTGCTTGGACTATGGATACAATTTCACTATAAGCGGCGGATTTGAGTAAGCAACACAGTTTAACCTGATTCTCCTACCGGATTGCACGGTGTCTGAGGCTCTCTTCTCAGAGGTTGTTTTACATATATGCCGAATCCTGTGAATTTCTGTCTGTAATTTGTTCACCTATATTTTTAATAAATATTTTATATATTATCTCCGGAGTTCCAGTATCTCTGTAGTAGCCGAGGGGTTTGGTACTTACACACCTATAACACTGAGAGCTAAGGCATAGCTCTTTAAACCTCTTTTGTGAAATGTGTGTAACCTGCTAAACAGACTTCACTATTATCCATTTTTTCCTTTGAAGAGATATTTATGACCTGTGCAGATTCCATTTCCACCTACCTGGAAAATTATTTACACCTGGATAAGTCCATCCATCTGAATAAGTGGTTCCACTCTTTCACTTTGGATCCTTTCTTGTTGATTACTTGGTTTTATTCAATTACTTTTGTATTCTAGTATTTATCACCATTTGTGTGTACCTGCATTATTTGTACTTGCAAAACATGCTTGCTGGGTATTAGGCAGGACAGAAATTGATATATGTATTTAATAGACATATCTGTGATATCTCACACTTTTAATGAGATATTCAGACCACAACATCTAGAATCTTATTCTTAATTATTTTTTATTTCATACTTACATTTTTGTGATAGTAATTTACAGTACTTTTGTGTTTTTAAACTGGCACCCTTGTAGTCGTGATCTGAATTTGACCATTTGCCATTCCAAACAATTGTGTTTTTAATAATCATTATTTACTGTCCGCCAGACCTTGCTGAAAGCGGAGAGCAATACGCTATCCGTATTCAGCATTCCACCAGCAGCTCTTGTGAGCTGCTGATGCAACGCCGTCTCCTGCAGATTCGCGACCAATCGGCCGCCAGCAGGGAGGTGTCAATCAACCCGATCGTACTCGATCAGGCTGATTTTCGGCGATATCTGAGCTCAGAGCAGGCAGACAGGGTTATGGAGCAGCAGTCTCGCCAGAAACACGGGCCCTCAAGCTCCACCCGGAGCTTGATAAATGGGCCCCCTAGTCTAACTTTATACAATTCATTAAAAAATGTGCTCAAAATTATACATAGACACTAAATTCTATGCTAAACCCCATTTGCAATATTTATACAATGGTCTAAAAATTGGGAAAAAAATAAAAGTTTATGAGTGTGTGAGTGTGGGTACACTAGATGGGTATGTGTGTAGTAAAATCTTTATTAATAAAGAGTGAACTGTGCCTGTAAAACAAACGTTAGAATGGTTCACTGAAGTTCTTTGTTGTCATCTTTTTGCATCTGGTCCTTGCTTTTTGAACCACTTTGTTTTTTCGGGACCCTTAAAGGAATGAAAAAAGATTAAAACCAGGCAAATATTTTACTTCACACTACAACACTCCATCTGCAGTAGGAACCACATTCACAGTTATTAACTTCAAGTTGGGATGTGCCTCTATCATTGCATCATCCCACTCGCCCCCTTATACTTATGTTGCTTGCCCTATATGATTATTTACCCCTTTATGCCATATATTATTTTGGCCTAATTCCTCATTTTACATCTCCATTGTGATTCATGTTATACTTATTTAATTTATCCAACTCCACCATCATAGATTCTTGGTTAGATCAATCCTGATGACACCTGAAAAACAACAATCTATAATATGTGTTATTGGGGAAAGCTGGAATGAAAGGTGAGAAGCCTTCTGTCTTCAGCCGCTTTGCACTGTCGGATCAGGTCCACCAGACCTTTGATAAATATCCCCCTAGGAATTGAAAGTCCTAGGAAAGTACAGAAGAGCTCATATTGCCTAGGGAATGATATTCCAAAGGGTGGGAGAATTTTCCCTGTAAGGTTTTTGTTCCCACTGTGTGACACTAGTGGGTATAATTATAAAACGGGGCAACATAGGAGAAGGAAAAGTAAGGGAATGTGGTGACATAGCTTGCAGTTTTGTCCCTGGAGGAATTACATGGCTGGTTTTGGAGTCGTCCCCCCCCCCCCACACTCTCATTGGCCTTGGCTGGCATGTGATAGGCCAAACCCCTTTGGTTTGAGAATAAAATTTGGAAACACTTTCTTTCTTTCTCTCTTCCCTCTTCCATCTCCTGATGAAAATGGCTGAAATTGGACAATGCAAGAAATCACACATTAAAGAATTTGGCTAAGTATATTCCTGGAATTATTTTAGCAGTGTTGCACAAATTAGGGTTGTGGTAGAGTTGCCCTGTATTAATTATTTTGACTGTTGCTGTAAAACAGATGTGTATATTTATACCTGTAAATATTTATCTTACTATTAACATATATTGATTCCTAATAATTTATTTAGAAACAATGGAGACCTTATTACAGTGTTTATTTCACTTAACTGAATTGTAATGGTTAAGTGGGTTTTTACATAGAATTATATATTTAGTGATTTCAATTTAAAAATCTGGATATACATTTTTAATAACCACAGGCGGCTCTTTTGAAAAATTAATTTTAGGCAGTAGAACCTGTAAAGATCTCCTGTTATAGAATGCACAGAACTCATTAAGGCACCATTGTTCGACTTCAAGAACTTTTTATTAACTGAAGATAACACACCCATTTCACTGTTATACCTCATGCTTGTCCCTAGTGTTAGAAAATATGAACTGCAACAAATATAAACAGCAACAACTGGAACAAACCATTATGATATATTCATTACATCTCCCTTCTTAAAAATAAATGAAAAATAAAACAATATATATTAGATATAAAGGAATATACATTTAAAAAAAAAAACAAGCACAAAAACAAACAAATAAGCAAACAAAGCACACAGTTATGTAGTGTAATAATCTTCCCAATACTTTGGCTTGATTCTCCGTCCATATCTTGAGAATCTACTGGGTGGCTCAACTTGTGCTGTTTCTGTTGTGCTAGGAAGAATCACATTGGAGCTGTGATCAGAGAGTTGTGCGGTTGGTGTTGTACTCAGTAATTGTCCCTCCTGTATGTCCACATGTGAAGCATCAGTTGAGCGTAGAGTCTCATTTATATCACTATGTGACATCCTTGGTGGTACATGAAGCACTGCATCTGGAATATTTGTAACTCCTGTATTTGAACCTCTGTTATGATGCAGATGTACTCTGTTGCGCCGGTAATCTTTGCCATTCTTGGTGCGGACAATGTATGAGTGTGGTGCACTTGTTACTTTGGTTACCACTGCAGGTTTCCACCTTCCTTCTAAATTTTGCATCCTTACCCTATCGCCAAGCTCAAAAGGTTTAAGAAATTTAGACCCACGATCATAGTACTGTTTTTGCCTGTTTTTTAATGTTTCCACTCGCTGTTTAACCATTTCAGGATTCTGTACTTTGGAGGCAAGTTGTGTAGGTGTTGAAGGCAAAACTGATTTCAAACGTCTACTCATTAGTAATTGTGAAGGTGATGCAATTCCATCTATTGGGGTGTTACGGTAGTTTAGAATACACAGGTATGGATCTTGATTAGTTTGGGCTGCTTTTTCCAAAATGTTCTTTGCAATTTGTACATATTTTTCAGCTAAGCCATTTGATTGTGGGTAATGTGGGCTGGACAATGTGTGTTTGAAACCCCATTCTTTTGCAAAGTTTGCGAATTCCATTGAGGAGTACTGAGGACCATTATCTGATATTAACTCATCACATATGCCATGTCTTGCCAAGACAGATTTAATGACATTTATCACTGCACTAGACTTAGTGTCTCTTAGTTGAACTATTTCAAAGTAACGACTGTAGTAGTCTACCATTATAAGATAGTTGTTATGGTTCCATGTAAATAGGTCTGATGCAATTCTTTGCCAAGCTCTCTCTTGCTGTACTCTTGTTACCATTGGCTCCTTTTGGTTTGCTCTTTAATTTTCTTTACATGTTGCACAATTATTGACCATATCTTCAATCTGTGAATTCATTCCAGGCAAATATAAGAGATCCCTAGCAAGTCTTTTACACAAGGCTATTCCAAAATGCCCTATATGCAGTTTTCTTATTATTTCTTTCCTGAGCTCTGGGGGAACCACAATTCTCTCCCCTTTAAAAACAATCCCATCAATTATTAACAGTTCTTTTCTTACATTCCAGTAAGGTTTTAAGTCAACATTCATTTTGGCTTTTGAGTTTGGCCATCCTTGCCTTATTATTGTAACCAAATTGGCCATAGTTGCATCCCTTTCTGTTGCTAGCTGTATTTCTTTAAGTTTCTCATCAGTAGCAGGTAATTGTGAAAGTACAAAGTGCACATGCTCTTCCAAGTCCCTTTCCTCTCTTTCATCTTGTACAGGCTTAAATGTCCTTGAAAGCATATCAGCTACTGGAATTCTATTGCCAGGTACATATACTACATGCATATAATATTTTTGTATTCTTAGAATCATTCTTTGCAGCCTTGGTGGAGCGGACACAAGTGGTTTTTCCATGATGCTCATAAGTGGTTTATGATCAGTCTCAACTGTGACTTTCTGCCCATAGATGTATTGATGAAACTTTTCACAACCAATTACAATGGCCAACATTTCTTTTTCTATTTGGGCATAGTTGCGTTGCGTAGGAGTCATTGATCTGGAAGCATATGCAACAGGCCTGCCTTCCTGCATTAGGACTGCTCTTAAACCAAACTGAGAGGCATCAACCTGTATTGTTACCTCCTTCTTGGGGTCAAAATATTGTAATCCAGTTTCCGATGAACGCACAATAAGACCTTTGACATCTTTAAAAACATTATTTATTGAGTCATTCCAGCTCCATAGTGCATCCTTTTGGAGTAGTTCTCTTAGTGGAGCTGTAGCTTCTGCTAGTCCAGGAACAAACCTTGACAGATAATTAAACATACCCAGAATGGTTTCTAATTCCTTCTTAGAGGTAGGAGGATCCAGATATTGTATTGCTGCTATTTTCTCTGGGTCTGCTTTTAGCCCATCTTGTGACAGAATATGACCAAAATATTTCACTTGGGTAACACCGATTTGCATTTTACCTGGGTTTAACTTCATGTTTCTCTCTCGACACCGTTCCAATAGTGCACACAGATTTTGATCATGTTCTTTCCGTGTAGATCCATATACCAGAAGATCATCTATGATTACATCTACACCATGAAGGCCTTCAATGGTTTCATGTGCTTTTTTCTGAAATATTTCTTGTGATGAGGCAATACCAAAGGAAACTCTAGTAAAGCACCATCTTCCAAATGGTGAATTAAAAGTGGTGAGCCTGCTGCTCTGTTCATCTAATTTGAGCTGCCAATATCCTGACTGAGCATCTAATACACTGAAGAATTTTGCATGTACTAACTTGTGTGTGATGTCATCTAGAGTTGGTAAACTGTAGTGTTCTCGCATGATTTCTCTGTTTAAATCTCTTGGATCAATGCATATTCTTAAAGCACCTGAGTTTTTCTTTTCTACTGCAACCATTGAACTCACCCACTCAGTGGGCTCATCTACTTTTTCCAGCACTTCTAAATTTACCATGCGATCCAGTTCCTCTTTGAGTTTGTCTTTTATGGCAATTGGAATCCTTCTTGGTGAATGAATTACTGGATATGCATCTGGTTTTAGTTTAATGCTGCATTCACCAGGCAAACAACCTAGCCCTTGAAACACATCTGAAAATAGTTCCTCAACTTGTTGCTTAGATAAACCTTTGTTTTACTGATCAACAGTCATGATTATTTTTTATAAGATTTAGCTGTTTGCAGGCACTTAACCCTAAAACAGGCTTTGCTGGGGTGTCTATAACATAAAACTCCAAATTAAGTTTTTTGTTTTGTAACATGCATTGATATGAGCACTTTCCCAGTACATGTAGCCGGTGTCCTCCATAACCAACAAGTTTTGTCAGACCAGACTTTTCAAGCTCACATATGTTTGCCAGTTTTTCATAATATGTGCTAGCAGGAATGCAATTTACTTGTGCAACTGTATCAATCTTGAATTTAATTGGTATGTTTAGTGTGCTCACAAGAATCTCAACATATACTTCATCTTGTTCTACATTTGTTTTATCCACCATAGCTAGAAATATTGTACTTTGATCAATGTCACTATCAGTTTCATTTTCAGCTCCACTTGATTCACTGACTTCCTATACTTTATAGTGTTGTTTCTGCACACCCTGGCAAAATGGTTGTTTTTCTGACATTTGTAACATATTTTTCCCTGTGCTGGACACTGTGTATTCTTAGTGTGTTTTGTACCAAATTTAGTACAGCATCTGTAAAGAGTTTGCTCAGTACAATCCTGCAGGTTATTTGCTTTTCTGCTATGAATCAGATTACTTTCACTTTTCCTTTGCACCATGTGTAAGACTTCTGTATCACTATGAATTAACTGCATGTGAGCTCTGGATGTTTCATATGCTTTAGCTATTTTTACTGCAGATTTTTCCTGAACTTCTCTAGAATTTGAACCCATCACAATTCTATCTTTTATCATATCATCACAGTCCTGAAAGGCACAGTCTTTAGCTATGAGATGTAGCTGTGTGACCCACTCATCTATAGATTCTGTTTTACCCTGATGTCTTTCATAAAACACTTTTCTCTGTACAGTTATGTTTTTCTTAGGATTACAGTATGCCTCAAATTTCTCACATAACACATTGGGATCCTTTTTACCTTCAGCAGATATAGCTCCATTTGCACTCCATGATCTGCAAATATATCTGCCTTTCTGTCCAATGCAAATGAGAAACTGTGCAGCCTTCTGCTCCTGTGTCCACTTGTCAGCATCAGGGCCAGCAAATAATAATTCCACGAGCTCTCTCCATCTTGTCCAGTGCTCACATACATTGCCTTTATCAAAGTCCATAGGAGGCACTTGCTGTCTGCTTGCAGCCATGACAATCAAACTGAAATAAATCTGTTTACTTCTGACACCATAGAAAGATCTCCTGTTATAGAATGCACAGAACTCATGAAGGCACCTGTTACGGTTACTCTCGCTGAGAGATGGACCGCTTAGTAGCCTGGATCCCTATTGCTAAAGAGGGGAGAAGCTGCTTTCCATAGTATTCTATATGAGTCTCGCAAATATAGAATAATCTCCCTTAGCTGCAGTACAGCTAGGATACCCTTCTGCCCACAGAAACGAGTCAACGCTGCGATTGAGGGTCAAACAAGAACTCTGGACTGGGATGCCCAGCCTGCTTTTTATTAAGGTTACATGCACACAGGGCACTCCCAGGGGGAGAGGGGGGGGAAGCACAAAATCCCCCATCACACATTTAGATAGAGAGCACTGTCCTTTGACAGGCCACAATAGGATTACAGTACTTAAGATAACAAGTTTACAAGTGCATCTTATCAATTAGCAGTCTAGCTCCAGAGTTGATTAGACAATGGGATTGGTTATCACTAAACTTAGAGCTGAGGCCAGCAAACGTGTATTTAGGCAATAGTTTCTAAAAGTTAACTCTTTATGAAATGATACTTTTTACGGTTTTCTTGGAGCCCTTCTTAGGCGCTGGCTTGCTGGTTCAGGCATTGCTGCTGGGAAATAAGCTCTTCACAACAAAATAACTAATGCTTCTGTAACAGTGCTCCCTTTCTGTGGAACACTCTGGCAGACACGGTCTGACCCCTTTTCGGGGCAGACTAAGGCTGTCCAGACCGCTGGTTATGCGGGGCTGAGGTCGGTTTGTCTGGACAACCTGTCGGCGTTGCCATTCTGTTTCCCAGGTCTGTAAGTAATGGTGAAATTGAAGGGTTGCAACGATAAGCTCCAACGTAATAGCCTGCCGTTATCTCCAGAGACCCGGTTCAGCCACACCAACGGGTTATGGTCTGTGACCAGAGTGAACTCCTGACCATATAAATAGGGAGTCAATTTCTTTAATGCCCACACCAAAGCCAAACACTCCTTTTCGACCGCTGCATAGCTGACTTCGCGGGGCAGGAGCTTCCGGCTGATGTAGGCAACTGAATGCTCCCCTCCATCTTCGCCTACTTGGCTGAGGACGGCTCCCAGCCCGAACATGGAAGCATCTGTATGGACGATAAAACGTTTGTTAAGGGCTGGGGCCGCCAAGACAGGAGCATTAATTAGAGCATTTTTGAGAGCCTGGAAAGCCGTTTCACAGTGGGGAGACCACAGGACCTGTCGAGGTAAGTTCTTCTTGGTCAAGTCAGTCAGGGGTTTGGCAAGTGTGCTGTAGTCTGGTACGAACCGTCTATAGTACCCTGCCATGCCCAGGAAGGCTAGGACCTGAGTCTTAGTGATGGGGGTGGGCCAATTGGCGACAGCTTCTATGTTGGCCGGCTCTGGTCGCTGCTTTCCACACCCCACCCGGTGACCCAGGTACTGTACCTCGGCCATCCCAAAGTGGCATTTTTCTGGCTTCAGAGTCAGGCCAGCAGCCCGGATCTGATCCAGAACCATTCCCACATGAGCTAAGTGGTCCTCCCAGGACTCACTGTGGATCGCTATGTCGTCCAGGTAGGCGCAAGCAAAACTCTGGAAGCCATCCAGGAGCCTATCCACCAAGCGCTGGAATGTAGCTGGGGCATTCTTCATCCCAAACGGCATTACCCTAAACTGATATAAGCCGAATGGGGTGACGAATGCCGACTTGGGGATAGCCTCCGGGGCCAGGGGAATCTGCCAGTAACCTTTGCAGAGGTCAATAGTGGTCAGGTAATTTCCCCTGGCTATACGATCGAGTAGCTCGTCTACCCTGGGCATAGGGTAAGCGTCCGTCACGGTATTTTCATTGAGCCTCCGATAGTCTACGCAGAACCGGGTGGTCCCATCTTTCTTGGGCACCAAGACAACTGGGGAGGCCCAGGGACTATCGGAGGGCTCAATTACCCTGAGCTGGAGCATCTCATCGATCTCCTTCTTCATTCCTGTCCTAACTGCTTCGGGGATTCGGTACGGAGCCTGGCGTAAGGGAGCTTGTCCCGGAGTATCTACCTGGTGGGTGGTTAAAGTAGTGTACCCTGGCTTCGGGGAGAAGGTGAGGTGTTTGGACTGGAGGAGTTGGTTGAGCTGCTCCCTTTCAGTGGGGCTAAGTCGGTCCCCTATCTGAACCTGCGCCACTATACCTGTGGGGAGACTCTTTTCTAATAGGTCTGGAATGGGTAAACTGTCGGGGTCTTCCTGAGGGGAACAACATACGGCCGTCACGTTCTCTGGTCGCTCAAAATATTCCTTGAGCATGTTTACATGGAATGTCTTTCTAAGATTGTTGTCATGGCAGCTAGCTATCACATAAGTGGTGTCTCCCCTTTTCTCTACGATCTGGTAGGGACCCTGCCAGGACGCCTGCAATTTGTCTGTCTTCACCGGCTTAAGTACTAACACCTTTTGTCCTATGGTGAAGATTCTCTTTCGGGCCCCCCGATCGTACCATACTTTTCTGTCATACTTTCTGTCTTCTCTGGGCCAACTGGAGATTAGCCCGCACGGATTTGGCTAATTGCTCCATTCGGTCCCTGAGTTCCAGCACGTATGGCACAATGGGGACACCGTCAGCCTCCATCTCTCCCTCCCAGTGCTCCCGGATCAGGTTTAGGGGTCCCCGTACCTTTCTTCCGTAGAGCAACTCGAAGGGAGAGAACCCTGTCGTTTCCTGGGGCACCTCCCGATAAGCAAATAGGAGGTGCGGCAGGAAGCGCTCCCAGTCTCGGTATTCCTGAGTGAACGTCTTGAGCATTTGCTTGAGGGTCCCATTGAACCTCTCACACAGCCCGTTCGTCTGGGGGTGGTATGGGGAGCTCAGGAGGGACTTAATTTTGCAAACCTGCCAGAGTTGTTGGGTCAATTCAACCGTAAATTGGGTGCCTCAGTCGGATAGGATTTCTTTTGGAAATCCTACCCGGGAGAACACCTGTACTAGTGCATTTGCTACCGTATCCGCTTGTATGTTGGATAGGGCGACAGCCTCTGGGTACCTGGTAGCGTAGTCCACTACGGTAAGAATGTAGCGCTTACCGGAGGGACTAGGGGTAGCCAGTGGTCCCACTAGGTCAATAGCAACCCGGCTGAAGGGTTCCTCTACAATGGGCATATTTACTAGATGGGCTTTAGGGTGATCGCCTCGCCTTCCTACTCGTTGACACACATCGCAGGTGTTACAGTAAGTTCTAACGTCAGCGTGCACCCCTGGCCAAAAGAACGTGTGAGTAATGCGGTGTAGGGTACGGGTTACGGCTAGGTGGCCTGCTAAGGGGATGTCGTGGCCTATTTTGAGGATTTCTTGACGGTATTTGTGGGGCACTACCAGCCTACGCTGTCCCCTTTTCTCTGTCCAGCGGTATAGTTTCCCTTTTTCCCATAAGAATGTTTCGTTATCTGCCCCGCCCCCTCTGGTCTCTGCTCGTTCCCGGTACTTTTGTAAGGTCGGGTCAGTCTTAGACTCTGCCTCGAAAGCATCTGGGGTGTCCCAGGGTATGGGGCCTAACCTGTCAGGCAAGGTCGGGGTAGGTCTTACCTGTGTCTCCCGCACTGGTGAGAGCTCTCGCTCCGTCCGGGCTTGGGCCCGTGTAGTCACTGGGTCCGCCTCGTTGTTGCATACTGGAGCATAGGCAGAAGTCATGGGGCCCAAATCGTTGCCCAGTAGTACTTCGGCAGGTAAATTATCCATTAGGCCCACGTTCACAGCCCCCTTTCCCGCTCCCCAATCAAGATGCACTTTAGCTGTTGGAATTTTTTACACATCCCCCCCCGCCACTCTAACGGCCACAGTCTGTCCGGATCGCTTGTGCTCTGGCACCAAATGACTCTGTACCAGCGTGATAGTAGCCCCTGTGTCTCGCAATCCCTCGGTAGATCGCCCCTCGAGCCATACCCTCTGCCGATGGTGCTGGCGGTTATCTGAGGCAGCATATACAGGGTCTGCCTCGTGAAGCGGCCCCACATATCCCTCCATAGGGGCCTCTTGGTTAACACAGAGGGCCCGGGCCGGACGATAGGACCCAGAGGGGTAATTGTAATTCCTGGGTGTCTGGTGTGTATTAAGGGGGCAGCTAGCCATGAAATGCCCTGGTTGCTTGCATCGGTGGCAAGTCGGTCTGGGACGCTCAGAGCTGTTATTGGGTGGTCCTGAGTGTCGGACGGGCCCTGTGGGCACCGGGGCTCGGAATTCAGCACGAGGGGGTGCACGGTAAACCTCTCTGGGTTCGACCCGTGCTGGAGCTCGGTAGTTCATGGGTTCGTGAAGACGGGAGTCATAATGTTCATCGGCCAATTTGGCTGCTTCTTCTAAGGTAGAAGGCCGCCTGTCTCGCAGCCATTCCTTCCCTTGCTGTTCCATGCCATTATAAAAATGTTCTAAGAGAAACAATTGTAAAATTTCCTCCCCAGTCACCGCTTTACTTCCGCTCAGCCAGTGATTTGCCGCTCTCCGCATTTGGTGCGCCCATTCCATATGGGTATCGTTAGGCTTCTTTTCCGTGCCCCGAAACTGTCGGCGATACGTGTCCGGAGTTACAGCGTACCGTCGCAACAGTGTCTCCTTAACTAGCTCATACTGTGTCACTTCCTCAGCACCCAGAGTACGAAAGGCTTCCAGGGCTCGCCCGGATAGTTTCCCAGACAATATCGTGGGCCACTCTCTGTTGGAAATCTGGTGCAGGGCACATTGCCTTTCGAAGTCCGCCAAATATTCATCAATCCCTGTCTCGCTCTCTAGGAAGGGTCGAAATGCCGCATAGGGTATCTTGGGCCTCCCAGCATTTTCGACAGGGATGATTACCTGCGGGGCTTCAGCATTGCGGTGTGCGTTCACTAGGTTGAGTTCGTGGGCTCGAGTCTCTTGTATATCCTCGTCCGCCTCCGCCATCAACTGCTGTACCAATTCCATGGAGGGGTTCGGCCCGTATAATGAGAGCCTTTCCCAAACAATCCTGTTTTTTTCGTCACTAATCGTGGTCGGTGTTTCCGCCATTGTGAAGCTTTGATCCAGTTCGGTCAATTCTGCGATCAGCTCTCTCCTCGGCCGGTTGCTGGCGTACCCCCCTCTGCTTTCAAGTAAATCCTTTAGGGTTGTACGCTTCAATTTTTCGTAAGCGCTCTCCATCCGTTCTGTACCTCTCCTAGGAAATCCAGGAAAATCCCGCCGCTGCCGCCAAATGTTACGGTTACCCTTAGTCTCGCTGAGAGATGGACCGCTTAGTAGCCTGGATCCCTATTGCTAAAGAGGGGAGAAGCTGCTTTCCATAGTATTCTATATGAGTCTCGCAAATATAGAATAATCTCCCTTAGCTGCAGTACAGCTAGGATACCCTTCTGCCCACAGAAACGAGTCAACGCTGCGATTGAGGGTCAAACAAGAACTCTGGACTGGGATGCCCAGCCTGCTTTTTATTAAGGTTACATGCACACAGGGCACTCCCAGGGGGAGAGGGGGGGAAGCACAAAATCCCCCATCACACATTTAGATAGAGAGCACTGTCCTTTGACAGGCCACAATAGGATTACAGTACTTAAGATAACAAGTTTACAAGTTCATCTTATCAATTAGCAGTCTGGCTCCAGAGGTGATTAGACAATGGGATTGGTTATCACTAAACTTAGAGCTGAGGCCAGCAAACGTGTATTTAGGCAATAGTTTCTAAAAGCTGGAAAAAAAAGTTAACTCTTTATGAAATGATACTTGTTACGGTTTTCTTGGAGCCCTTCTTAGGCGCTGGCTTGCTGGTTCAGGCATTGCTGCTGGGAAATAAGCTCTTCACAACAAAATAACTAATGCTTCTGTAACAGCACCATTGTTCAACTTCAAGAACTTTTTATTAACTGAAGATAACACACCCATTTCACTGTTATACCTCATGCTTGTCCCTAGTGTTAGAATATATGAACTGCAACAAATATAAACAGCAACAACTGGAACAAACCATTATGATATATTCATTACAGAACCCATTAGGAAATGCTAGATGGTGCTTGAGATGTCACTTTGATAGAAGACAATGACAAGCCGGAAGATGAAGATGACAAGGGAGAAGATGTTGACTTTTTGGACACAGAGAAGATAATGAGGCTGAATTATCAAAGGTCTTGCGGACCTGCTCCGACAGAGCGGATCAGGTCCGCAAGACCTTGCTGAATGCGGACAGCAATACGCTCTGCGTATTTAGCATTGCACCAGCAGCTCACAAGAGCTGCTGGAGCAACGCCGCCCCCTGCAGATTCAGCAGGGAAGTGTCAATCAACCCGATCGTATTCGATTGGGTTGAATTGCGGTGATATCTGTCCGCCTGCTCTGAGCAGGCGGACAGGGTTATGGAGCTGCGGTCTTTAGCCTGCTGCTTCATAACTGCTGATTCTGGCGAGTCTGAAGACTCACCAGAAACACGGCCCTTCAAGCACCATTTGGAGCTTGATAAATGGGCCTCTCTGACTAACGGTGTGACTACAAAATCAGAAATGCTACGGAGCACTAAAGGTACTAGGTCACCGCAATGGACGTAGAAGACTGACTGTTGTTGACAGTTCTATACTGAAGAATGCACCATTTGCTCACGTGAGGGCTGCAGCACATTGTACAGTTGGTTTTCTGCAGTCTTCTGGTGGCTAAGGGGGTAAGGCAGCAGACCAATGCTCGCTTATGCTCCAAAGTGCTCAGGTGAAAGTGCTTGAGAAAACATTAGCCAGTGTATGTTATTTATCATATTTAAAATATAGACTACAAATCTCTCTTTTCACATAGAACCCTGTGATTTGGTATATCCAAATGTATTTATGTTACTGCCCCACTATTTATTTTTAGAAAGTGCTTCAGTATATTTAAAAGGACATAGGAGAATGTGAAATGTACAATAGTGCATTTAGCTTCAATTATGCATTAAAAATGTTATTGTCCAATTATTAATGCTTTAATAACAACTCTTCCTAAAGGGACCTAAAAGTGCAATAATAAAAATACTCCAGTATGCTGTAGAATTTTATTATTTCACTATTGCTTCCATAGAACTATGTTTTGGACATTCACAAATGGATTAAATACATAGTCAAAGTCAACTCTAGCTCAGGGACACTGAACTCAAATTCTCTTGCTATCTTTATTTGAAAAGCAAGAATGTAAGTTTAGATGCCGGACCATTTTTGGTTCACAACCTGGGTTGTGCTTGCTGATTGGTGGCTAAATGCACCCACCATTAAACAAGTGCTGTCCAGTGTCTGAACCAAAAATGGGCTGGCTCCTTAGATGCCTTATTTTCAAATAAAGATAGCAAGAGAACAAAGAAAAATTGTTAACAGGAGTAAATTACAAACTTGCTTAAAATTGCACACTATCTGAATCGTGAAAGAAAAAAAAATTGGGTTTAGTATCTTAGTGACATTATAGAGCAAAAATTACATGCTCACAATTTTAAGATATAGGTTTTATACCATTGCGGGGGTTCAACTTTAACGTTTCTTTTTTTTACACATGATACCTGTATAATGTTTAATTTCAGTATTATCTACAATCTGCATTACATTATGGCACATTAACCCTGTTTGTCGGTTTTCTGCGTGAAATTGTGTCAGGTCCTAAGTCTCCCTTATTTTTTTTAATAAAAGTTGGCAAAACTTTATTTAGGGGGAAAAGAAAAATTAATTTAGGGCTAGATTACAAGTGGAGTGCTAAATTATCACAAGCCCACAAACGGGCAAATTTCCAAGTTTGCAGGCCGGCGATAATTAAACATGAGCTCACGGTAGCAATTAGCGCTCAGATGATTAAACAGAGATCTGATCTCTGGTTAATTTTCTAAATGTGCCCCAAAATAGAGGACATTGTAGTTTTTTTTAAAAGAATAGCACTGAAAAGTGCCTTTACATTGCCGTCTATGGGAACTGGGTGTTCCCAGTAAATATATATGTATATCAGCATTTACATATATATTTATATTTGCTGCCCATCGCTGCACAACTTACCCCCTTCGCTGTGCGAGTTTCTGATGCCGTCTGCTCTCTCTCTCTCTCATAAAAAAATTGTAAATTTTTCACAAACTTTGGGTTTCTCACTAAAATTATTTACATACCGCTTGTGCAATCATGGCACAAATGGTTGTAAAAGCTTCCCTGGAATCCACTTTGTTCAGAAATAGCAGACATATTTGGCTCTGCTATTGCTTTTTAGTAATTAGAAGGCTGCTAATTGCAGCTCTGCACCACATTTCTATTAAAGGGCCACTGTAAGTAAATATTTTCTATGCCTGTTACTAACTAACTACCCCAAATACACTTTTTATCAATAGCATTTCATTAACATATCTCTACCGTATATCATAAATCTTGTCTGCAAATTTAATTGTTTTCCAAACCCACTCCGTGGGTATCCTTTGCTCTGTACCAATCCGTTTACAATACCTAGGTTTCAAAATGGCGCTTTAAACACAAAGTTATTGGTTTAAGTATTTTGAACATGCAGTGCTGAAAATAGTGGGCAGGATAACGTGACATCATCGGCGAATAAAAGATATAACTTTTAGAACGTTATGAAACTTCGTTTTGGAGAAAATATAGGTCAGTAGGTTTTAATTAATGTTTATTAACTTTAATATGTTAGTTGTTTAGCTTAAAAATTATAACAGAAAGTAATCCTTTAAGTTTAGGCAAAGTATAAGATGAGCTTATTTCATTCTGACCTTATATACTTTACCTAGGGATTTCAAATAGAACAGAAAACACAGATGAGAAAATTTGATAAACGAACTGATACCCGAAATCTAAACAAAAAAAAAAAATGTATTCTGACGAACATTTAATTGTTTCATTGTTCTCAGATGAGAACATTTTATTCAAGGCACAGTCTACACCAACGTTGTTATTGTTTAAAAAGTTAACACCTTTATTACCCATTCCCCAGCACACCCAACATTGTTATATTAATATACTTTATAACATGTAACCTCTACATTTCAGCCTGTTTCTAAGCCACTACAGACAGCCTCTTATCACATACATTTTATAAGCTTTTCACAACAAGACACTGCTAATTCATGTGTGCCATATAGATAACATTGTGCTCACTCCCATGGAGTTGTGCAGGACACTGCACTAATTGGCTAAAATGCAAGTCAATAGATAATAAATAAATAGCCATGTGATCAGGGGACTGTCAGAAGAGGCTTAGATACAAAGTAATCACAGAGGTAAAAAGTATATTAATATAACCGTATTGGTTGTGCAAAACTGGGGAATGGGTAATAAAGGAATTATCTATCTATTTAAACAATACAAATTTAGGAGTAAACTGTCCCTTTAATGAAAGCTAAACTCGACAAAAATATTCTGATGGACTTTGCATCTTTGTCTTGTCAGATGAGAAAATGTTATGAACAAAAGCTAAATTATATTCCTTGAACCCCCCCCCCCCCAAAAAAAAAGCTTCCCAAGATGAGGACAGAATGTTTTCTTTTTACAGTATTGAAAGGGTTTTCACCTAAAAGAATTTCACCAGACTCTGCTACAAATAAAAAGAGAATATATACATCAAAAAGACCTTAATCAAGTACTTAATTGAGTCCTTAATTGAGTCATAAAATAAATAAAATAAATAAAATTTCTAATAACAGTCAATTAAAATAGTTGTGCAATGCTTAATACAATTTTAAATAAAATGCAGACTCTGCTGCAAATAAAAAGAGAACATATAAATCAAAAGTACTAAATTGAGTCACTGACAACAATATTGCTAAATGTGTTAGGATCCAAGAGAAAGAGCTACTTCCTGATTTTTGTAGCAATATGATATGTAAAGAAATAGTCACACCATCTGATGTTAAATGAAACGGTCTTACCGTCTAGGTACGGTTTTTGATATACTGTACATCAGGTTATGGCTCTTGTATGGATTGTAATCCATTTGATAAATACACCAGCGTTTTCACAGTTATACCGCACATCAGCGTACAGCGTTCATGGTCTATCCTGCTGGTCACATGATAGATATAGCCCTTGGATCGGTTCTCTGTGTTATAGATACCTTTGTTCACCAGGGTTCACTATATCTTCACTTTATCTTCGTTCCTTGTCTGTCAATATGTATTGAAGTCATCGTGTGGATGATTTTTTGAAGATGCTGGTTAGTTAAATCATCCACACGTCAGTAGTGCTAAATGAAATAAGAAAATAGTACAGACTCACCATTCCAAATGTATAAGGGATGTAACAAAGTATGCACAAAGACAATCAAATTAGCAAAAATTAAAAATGAAAGATTAATTGCAATGGATTCAAACCCTTAAAGGTTTTATAAGTACATAAATAGCAAAAAAATCTAAGAAGGAAAATGTAGGCACAATAAAATGTGTGAAGGGTAGCATGATTAACAGTGACAAGGAGAATGCTGAGTTACTAAACCAGTTATTTTATTCAGTATACACAAGAAAGGAACCAATAGGAGTTACTTTAATACAAACTAGTAGTAGTGATAAATGAAATGCTCTAACCAATAAACTCCCATAGTCAGTAGTGCTAAATGAAATGCTCTAACCAATAAACTTCCAGAGTCAGACCTGCTGAAGAAACCCTTAGCAGACCCCACAGACCCGAATAACTACCGCCCCATCTCTCTACTCCCCTTCCCGGCCAAAGCCATAGAGAAGTCCACCAACTTGCAACTTATTGACGACATTGAGGCCAACCACACCCTGGACCACTCCCAATCCGATTTCAGAAGCAACCACAGAACCAAGACTGCCCTCCTCGCCGCCACAGACGAAATCTGCGCCATGCTCGACTGAGGAGAAACCGCCGCCCTCATCCTCCTAGACCTCTCAGCAACATTCGACACTGTCGACCACAACACCCTCTGCACAGTAAAGCCCTGGAATGGATCACCTCCTTCCTCAAGGGCAGGACCCAGAAAGTCAGACTCCCGCCCTTCTCCTCCAAACCCACACCAGTCAATTGCGGTGTACCACAAGGCTCTTCGCTGAGCTCCACACTCTTCAACATCTACATGGCCCCTCTCGCCGCCATCGTCTGACGCCACAACCTCAACATTGTCTCCTACGTTGACGACACCCAGTTAATCATCTCACTCACCCAAGATCCCAACACTGCCAAAAAGAACGTCCACGAAGGCCTGACAGCAGTTGCTGCCTGGATGAATGACAACTGGCTCAAACTGAACACCGACAAAAACGAAGTCCTCCTCCTCGGATCCAATAAATCCGCATGGGATGACTCCTGGTGGCCCACAGCCCTCAGTCACCCTCCAACCCCAATGACCATGCACAAAAACTAGGCTTCATCCTTGACTCTTCACTCTCCATGGACCGACAAATCAATGCCATCACCTCAACTTGCTTCCACATTCTCCACCTGCTATGAAAAATCTTCAAGTGGATCCCTACCGAAACCAAGAAAACAGTCACCCACGCCCTCGTCAGCAGCCGGTTGGACTACGGCAACGCACTCTACGCCGGCTCCACCATCAAACTCCAAAAGAGACTCCAACGTATCCAGAATGCCTCAGCCAGACTCATCCTCGACATCCCTCGCCAATGCCACATCACCGAACACCTAAGGAACCTTCACTGGCTCCCCATCAACAAGAGAATCAACTTCAAGCTCCTTACCTACACGTTCAAGGCCCTACACAACATCGGACCCGAATACATCAACCACCGCGTAAATTTCTACACCCCCGCCAGACAACTCCGATCGGCCAACCAAGCACTCGCAGTCATCCCCCGCATCAGCAAATCCACAGCGGGCTGAAGATCCTTCTCCCACATGGCAGCAAAGACATGGAACACCCTCCCGCTGCACCTCAGACAATCCTCCTCCCTTACAAAGTTTTGAAAGGACCTCAAAACCTGGCTCTTCGACTGAACGCCCCTCCCCTCCCCCCCTCCTCCTATCCGCTTTCCCTTAGCACCTTGAGACCCTCACAGGTGATTAGTTTGCGCTCTATAAGTACCAGATAGATAGATAGATAGATAGATAGATAGTCAGTAGTGCTAAATAAAAAGGTCTAACAAATAAACTTCCATAGTCAGTAGTGCTAAATGAAATGCTCTAACGAATTAACTTCCATAGTCAGTAGTGCTAAATGAAATGCTCTAACCAATAAACTTCCATAGTCAGTAGTGCTAAATGAAATGCTCTAACCAATAAACTTCCAGAGTCAGTAGTGCTAAATGAAATGCTCTAACCAATAAGCTTCCAGAGTCAGTAGTGCTAAATAAAATGCTCTAACCTATAAACATCCAGAGTCAGTAGTGCTAAATAAAATGCTCTAACTAATAAACATCCAGGGTCAGTAGTGCTAAATAAAATGCTCTAACTAATAAACTTCCAGAGTCAGTAGTGCTAAATAAAATGCTCTAAGCAATAAACTTGAAATAAACACTGAGCAAGGAGTCCACGTCTGGTTTCCCCTTTTTCCCATAGGGAGACTAAATACACACAGAGAGAAGCACACTCACAGGAACGAACAACTGGCTCAATACTATTGTTAGCCTGTTCTATGGCGATTTACCACCTGGGTGCAGCTTCTTTTAGCCCAGTAATGCTTTTCACAGAGAAGAACTCTCCTGTAGTATATCAGTCTGATCCCGCCTATTACGGTCAGTCCAGTGCCGAAATACCAGGCAATTCCTCTCTGAACAAGGAACACAGCAACCCCAGACAATCGTTTCGGCCTTCATTGGGCCTCGTCAGTGAGGTGTAGCCATATTCCTCAAAGCACACTGAGCAAGGAGTCCACGTCTGGTTTCCCCTTTTTCCCATAGGGAGACTAAATACACACAGAGAGAAGCCAGTATTGAGCCAGTTGTTCATTCCTGTGAGTGCACTTCTCTCTGTATGTATTTAGTCTCCCTATGGGAAAAAGGGGCAACCAGACGTGGACTCCTTGCTCAGTGTGCTTAGAGGAATATGGCTACACCTCACTGACGAGGCCCAATGAAGGCCGAAATGATCGTCTGGGGTTGCTGTGTTCCTTGTTCAAAGAGAAATTGCCTGGTATTTCGGTGCTGGACTGACCGTAATAGGCAGGATCAGACTGATACACTACAGGAAACTTCCACTCTGTGAAAAGCATTACTGGGCTAAAAAGTTGCACCCAGGTGGTAAATCGCCATAGAACAGGCTAACAATGGTATTGAGCCAGTTTGTTCCTGTGAGTGCACTTCTCACTGTATGTATTTAGTCTCCCTATGGGAAAAAGGGGCAACCAGATGTGGACTCCTTGCTCAGTGTGCTTAGAGGAATATGGCTACACCTGACTGACGAGGCCCAATGAAGGCCGAAACGATTGTCTGGGGTTGCTGTGTTCCTTGTTCAGAGAGAAATTGCCTGGTATTTCGGCGCTGGACTGACCGTAATAGGCGGGATCAGACTGATATACTACAGGAAAGTTCCACTCTGTGAAAAGCATTACTGGGCTACAAAATTGCACCCAGGTGGTAAATCGCCATAGAACAGGCTAACAATGGTATTTAGCCAGTTGTTCGTTCCTGTGAGTGCACTTCTCTCTGTATGTATTTAGTCTCCCTATGGGAAAAAGGGGCAACCAGACGTGGACTCCTTGCTCAGTGTGCTTAGAGGAATATGGCTACACCTCACTGTAGAGGCCCAATGAAGGCCGAAACGATCGTCTGGGGTTGCTGTGTTCCTTGTTCAGAGAGAAATTGCCTGGTATTTCGGCGCTGGACTGACCGTAATAGGCAGGATCCGACTGATATACTACAGGAAAGTTCCACTCTGTGAAAAGCATTACTG
The DNA here is from genome assembly GCF_027579735.1 of Bombina bombina. Lineage (NCBI taxonomy): Eukaryota > Metazoa > Chordata > Amphibia > Anura > Bombinatoridae > Bombina > Bombina bombina. The sequence goes on along the minus strand of NC_069500.1, from coordinate 58,849,596 downwards.
GGCTAAAAAGTTGCACCCAGGTGGTAAATCGCCATAGAACAGGCTAACAATGATATTGAGCCAGTTGTTCGTTCCTGTGAGTGCACTTCTCTCTGTGTGTGTGTGTATATATATATATATATATATATATATATATATATATAAACAAACACGTTGGAGGTTACTGCAGTGATAGTCATAATTAATATTGTAATCTAAAATATACAATACCGTGGAGGCGCTGCTGACAATCAGTGATATTTTTCACAGCGATATTGTTTTGTGTAGTAAATTTGTATTTTTAATAACAAAATTATTTTGTACAAACATCGATTTCTTAGAAATTAAAGGGACATAATACTCATATGCTAAATCACTTGAAACTGATGCAGTATAACTGTAAAAAGCTGACAGGAAAATATCACCTGAGCATCTCTATGTAAAAAAGGAAGATATTTTACTCCACAATCTCCTCAGCTCAGCAGAGTAAGTGCTATGTAAAAAGTTATACTCAGCTGCTCCCAGCTGCAGGTAAAAAAATAAAAAAATGAAGAAATGAACAGCAGCCAATCAGCATCAGCAGTGCTGAGGTCATGAACTCTTACTGTGATCTCATGAGATTTGACTTAACTCTCATGAGATTTCATAGTAAGCTTCCTTTACCTGATTGGTGAAATAATATGAGAGTGCACAAAGCTCATCCTTTCAGTTGTCCCGGGACAGACATACTAATATGCTGCTTAGAAATCCTTTACAATGGGAGGTGGCTACTGAGGAACTTTTGAGGTAAAATATCTTTCTTTTTTACATAGAGATGTTCAGGTGATATTTTCTAATCAGCTTTTTACAGCTATGCTGCATCACTTTCAAGTATTTAAACATTTGGGTATTATGGCCCTTTAAACAAGCATTTTTATCTTATTAAATACCATACTAAAAATAGCTATGTCCTCAACAAAAAGCGATTGTAGCATTTCGGTACATGATGAAAATGTGCCCTCCCCAAGATCCTCTGTTCATGAAATGGTTCAGGCAGGAACTCTTAAAATCGAAGCCATGAGCCACCTTATGGACAGGCTTGATATTGGGGATGATGTATACACGTATATTAAGGGGTTTAAGGCTAAGGCCAAAGGTTTAGTTAAAGATATGTGGGTTGAAGATTGTGAATTATACCAAGTTTTACTGAAGCTTAATAAATGCATGGAATTAAGAGGACGTGACAAAATAATTTTCAAAACTTGGCCGATCCTAATGTATTTGAGCTGTGAGATGTCTAGCCAAATGGCAGGACAAAACAGACAATTAGGACAGCTAAGGGGTGAAAATTATTCATTGTGAGAATTTGAAGAAGCCTTTGTTAATGGAAAGTTAGAGATTCTAGAAGCTAATAAAAAAGATTTCTGCCTTAAATGAATATAATCAAAAATTAATGGCTAAATTAAAAACTTTAGAAGAGGAAAAATGCCAAAATGAAAATAAAACTTTAAAAGCTAGATATTGTGGGGCTGAAAAAGAATATGAACAGGAAATAAATGAATTAAAGACACAAATCAGCAGCAATAAGGAGCCTTTGAATAATAACACTAGTGCTGAAATTATTAACTCAATTAAGGACTGGGTCAGAAGTGAGTTTCAAAATATAAGGCAGGAGGATAAACAAAAGTCCCCAAATTATGGCCCTAATTCAGATCCAGAGATAACTTTTCCCCTTAGGCAATTACCTAACTCTGAAGGGCAAGATGATTATTACACCTTAGGGGAAGAAATCAGTTAATATAGCGGGTCAGAAGGGGGGGCTAGCTTCTCAGACAGCCCATATCAAAATGCACGGGTGAAATTTCAGTATAGTAAAGATAGGACAGATAGAGGACGCTCTAACCCAAACAATAAGATCCCAATGAAATCCGGTAATGTATTTAATAAAGTGTATGACAGCCCTACAATAATCAAGTTCCTAAGTAAAGCAGTACACCCATTTTCCAAAAGGGGGACCACTTCCATAATTGATCATTTAGAGGCTTATGAAAATGCCTTAGCTATATTAAATATAAATGATGGGCAATCTAACATTGAATTTCTGCCATTGGTATTTGAGGTTATGCATCATAAATACTTTGCTTCACTAAAAGATATGAATGTAAAATTTTGGAGTGAAATAAAACAACGGTGTAAAAGAAAATTTGGCCCATATTGTACAGCGACCGCGACTAAGGCAGCGATATACAATTTAAAATGTGGTGCCAATCAGAGCCCAATTGAATTCCTTTCTACACTGAAAGGAGCTTACAGTATGGCCGAAAATTATCCCAAATTTGAGAGCTCAGAATTTGTTAACTTATTTCATGAAGCCCTGCCCCCTCATATCAAAGTAAATTTGGCTAGAGACTTTGATGAAAACTGTTCATTTGATTGGCTGATTAGGGAAAGTACAAAATGATATGCCATACAGCAAACCAATGACCATGGGGATAAAAGAGAGAAAATGCCCAATCTTAAAGTAATGGCCGAAACTAGGGTGTCACCTAGCCCCTTCAACTTAGAGTCCAAAAAGAAGACTTATGCAGAAGTGGCAAGAGAAAACAGGCCTAGCCCACAAGGTTTTGAATCTGCCCCTTCCCCATCAAGGGTTGAGGCGCAGAGGGAATATACTCAAGATGGGGGGCATGACCAGATAAATAGGTATCCCCAAAGAGAAGAATGAAAAAAGAAGAAGAGGGCGGCCTCATAGTGTGGTATGACCTTTACGATAATGTAAATATAATGGTAAAAAGAGGCTTACCAGAGGTAGTGGCACTGTGCTGTGACCAGTGCTAACATACGGACTGACACTTTCAGCGGCCAGCACACTTAATCTCAGGAATCCTGAACGGGAACAGATAGTATCAGGTACAGCGTCTCAGAGTGAGGAAGCAAACAGGCAGACTAGTACTAGCCACAGCTAGCACACTTATACCCAGGTATTCCTGTCGGGAACAGTTTATGAAAGCTGCGGTGTCTCAAAATGAAGAACCGGATCACACCGGTGACAGTAAAAAAAATTTTTTTTTAAATTACCTGATGAAACGACCAGTCTGTGGTCGAGAAACGCGTTGTTTGTAAATAAAGCGTTTACCTTTTAAACATTACCGAAGTTGTCAGCCAGTTTTTACTGTCACCGGTGTGATCCGGTTCTTCATTTTGAGATGCCGCAGCTTTCATAAACTGTTCCCGACAGGAATACCTGGGTATAAGTGTGCTAGCCGTGGCTAGTACTAGTCTGCCTGTTTGCTTCCTCACTCTGAGATGCTGTACCTGATACTATCTGTTCCCGTTCAGGATTCCTGAGATTAAGTGTGCTGGGCGCTGAAAGTGTCAGTCCGTATGTTAGCACTGGTCACAGCACAGTGCCACTACCTCTGGTAAGCCTCTTTTTACCATTATATTTACCTTATTGTAAAGGTCATACCACACTATGAGGCGCCCTCTTCTTCTTTTTTCATCTTTATAGATTTGCCTTGCACCGGGTCAAGAGGAGCTGCCTGTTCTGAACAGTCATTATCCGAAAGGATTTTTTACACACCAGTCACTGCTGAATTATTTTTTATTGGACCAGAAAACGAGCAAGTTTTTTTAATATACAAACTTTTTATTGATATTGACTTTATTGATATAATTTGCTTTCTTCACACACCATATTAATTGCTGGTCTTATAGTGTTTTTATTATAATATTACCCTATATTGTTATAATATATTTTTTATTTTATCCATTATTTCATTTATAGTTTTTTTCTATTTTATCACCATTTATCACTAATATTTATTTTTTTCATGTTAATACATTTTTCACATTTTCATTTAGAGAGTGCTCCTCTATCAGATCACCTGTTTTGGGATCTGTAGTTTTTTTCGTTCGCAAAGAGAAGAATATCCAATCCACAAGGCAATAGGTATCACCGTAAAGGTAGATGCAATAAGTGGCGCAGATATTCTCAGGGTAACCAGTCGGCCCAGTTAAATAGTGCACCCCAAGAAAGTAACGCGAGACAAGCTGAACCCCAGGGGCAACCACGCAAGGAATCACTACTATGGAGCATCAAGAGATAGGCCCAGGGGTAGAGGTAACTTGTATAATCAAGTAGATCAGCTTAGTACCCAGCTAAATCGGTTGAGCGAACAATTCGCTAATATGAGTCAAGCGTTTATGGCTCAGCAACCGAATAATACTTTTTTAGGGGTACAGCCAGTGGTCAACAGTGCGCCACAGGCACAGTCATAAGTACTCAGATACTATCTGAGGGGAGAGAAATATCAAATGAAATAATGAATGTTAAAAATTACATTAATAAAATTCTCTCCCTACAGCCCAGCAACGAAAGGCCTGAATGTCATGACAGGTGTCCCCAGTCTGGAAGTATTAATGACTCTTCTATTTTTCAGTTGTCCCCAAGCATTATTCCCACAGATGAACGCGCAGAACAATCCCTACAGGAGGGAGTATCCCCTAACTGCAGTGCAGTATACAGGAAGCCGTTATCCTTATTACAGAGGAGGCGGTCGATAAGGATTGTGCCGCGTCAGGTGATGTAATGAATCTAAGTAAACCGTGGCAAAGTCCACCAATGTTTAAACATGATAACTTTATGTGTGAAATGGTAGAAACTGCAGGGAGATATTATGTATCAACTGAGATCCAGGATTCCGTTACTAACCCTATCATGGGATTAATTGATACTGGATCTCAATAGATAATAGTAGTGGTATTAATAGATAATTTTTTGTTGATTCCTTCAGTTTTTGTGTCGGAGTCCTAGTTTCCATTTGACATTATTTTATGTGCACCTTTTTGTTGATTTTATATCCAGTTTTATCATCTTCACCACTGTGTTGCATTCCACTTGTTATCATTCTGACTGTGTTGTAATTAACCACATTGTATTTGTCCTCTGGGAGCTTTCAAGCATCCACACCCAGGTCTACTCTGGAGTAGGGATACTCTTCAATTGTTGCACGCACCACCCACAATTCACCACAGTACACACGCTAATATGGATCCATAACTGACTCAATTCTTAGACAGCCAATTGCCCCTTTTTTACGCACCTCAGATTTCGACGCTAATTATAATTATAATTATATGAACATCAAGTCATTTATGGTTCAAGTGTTTTTTAAAAATTCTTTTAATTTTGCTAGCAATCCTATGGTTTTAAACATTTTCTATTGCCTTTCTTAAAGACTTGCTCGGCAATCTTTGCCTTACACCATTTGGTTTTATCCTATTTTACAATTTATGACGTGTATTGTTTTATCTGATTGTAATAAATCCACATTTTAAACGTATCGGCAGTTTTGTATATTTGTCCCTTGGCCTTTTTGGCGCTGTACCAATCCCTGTGTTTCAGTGATACTGGATCTCAGGCAACTATTCTCTCCCACGGGTACTACACACAGCTAGATGAGCTAACGCCCCACAAACCTAAGCTAAGGGAATTTGATGGTTCACTAATAGGTGTTGGGGGTGATTCCCTCAAAGTTTAGGGTACGGCATGGTTAAAGCTAAAGCTGGGGAACAGGGTCATAAGACACCCAGTCATTATAGTGGATCTGCCAACTGATCGTTTAATGAATGGTATTGATCTCCTGAAGCGGTTAAGCACCATAATTGATTGCATAAATAATGTAATTTGGTCACAAGTAAAAAGACCTATTAATTATGAGTGATCCAACATGTCTCACACCAGACATAACTGTCACGTGGTGGAAGAGAAGCCAGATGCTGTGGAGATTCATTTCAGGAATAACTCTATACCTGAAGTAACTATCCTGAAGATAGATGATCAAACTTCCCTAAGTGGCTCTGATGATCATACTTTTAAAATTCCGCCTGGAAAGATATTTCCTTAGATGGCGATGTATTACCAATATCTCTCCACAAAGGGGACCCTAAATCCCCTAAAGGGGGAGAACATTCGCAATTCCTCACAGAAATTGTGAAAGTTAAAGAGGATCTATTTATCCCTATGCAAGTGCATGACCTTGGGAAAACCAAGTATGCCAAATTGAGTTTAAACAGGAAGCTAGCTATATAAGCGAAGGCTTATTAGTGCAGATAGCTGAACCTCAGGTGATTAAATATCTTTCTCCCCAAGACCACTGTGTCCATTGCCTGGATGACAGGTCTGAAAGCTATAATATCACAGCTAAATGTTTATTATATATCTATATAGGTAATAAATCAGCAAAGCACCTGTTTTTAGTTTTAAATACTTCCCATAATCAATTATACATTGGCAATGATCTCTTACATAGATATGCCATACAAATAGATTTGCTTAACTCTTGCCTCTGGAGCAGGTTAAAAGGGGGACCCTGAAGGATTCCAGGATGAAAATACAGCCCTGAAATCTAATCAGCAATTGCCATATGCGGTGAATATGCAGGTGTCTAATTATATTGTAATTCCTGCTGGGGCTGATAAATTTCTTTTACCCTTATAGGTAAAGAGAGGTCAGAAATTAAAAACTTCTGAAACGCTAATATGCATCTCCCATAGAGTGCAAAATCTGGGTATAACAATGACCCATACTCCCATGGTAAATATTGGAAATATTTCAATACATGTTATTGTGCATAACATGACCCCACAGGATATCACCTTATCCAAGGGAACTACCATAGGATATACGCTGGAATCGAGTTATTACACTTTTGGATTCCAGAATAATATAAATGAGCTAATACCTGAAGGATACTTAACTGAAGAACAGTTAATAGAAGAATCCTTTGCATCTATGCCAGAGGTATTGTTTTCAATTCAGTCTATTTATCCCTTCAGCTCAGAGGAAGGCATCTGTAAAATTGAAGAGGCCTCCCTAATATTTGATCAGCCGATCAAAGAGCAAGAATACCCCAATACCCAGAATAATGGGGGCAAGGTAAATTATAATCAAGGGGATCTCACATCTGGGCTTGAAGAAGCCTATGAGATAGGACAGCCTGAAATCTTTCCAGGATTTCAGCAAATAGTCGAAGAGCAAATCTCCTTAGCTAATAACTGTTGCAATGATGGAGAACGCCAACAGCTACGAGAACTCCTGATGGAATACCAGGACATTTTTGCTAGGGATTCTTACGACTGTGGGACTACAGACCTGCACATTGCAAGAATCCAAACCGATCCCAATGCACCACCTGTATTTGTTAAACAATACAGACTCCCTTTAGCCTCCTATGATGCTCTTGCAGAAATCATAAGGAATTTAGAAGAAAGGGGTATCATCAGACAGGTGCATAGATCTTATAATAATCCTATTCTAGGTATCCTTAAACCCAATGGACAATGGCGTTTGTGTGCTGACTTAAGACAGCTAAACAAACAAGTATACATGTCTGGCTGGCCCGTACCAAACATTGGCCAGTGCCTAGTGCAGATGCAGGGATCTAAAATATTCACTGCCATCGATTGCGCGCAGGGATACTGGACCATAAAGGTACATGAGGAAGACCAGTATAAGCTCGCATTCTCCTTCCAAAAGGTCCAGTATGCATTCCAAAGACTTCCGTTTGGATACATAAATTCAGGTCATGAATTTGCATTTGCTGTATTCATGCATAAGGCTATGCCTGATGCACTGGAAAGGGGGACTTTATCTTTTGTTGATGATGTGTTAATCAAAAGCACAGACTTTGAAAGACACATCACGGAGCTTAAACATATCCTCAGCCAACTTAAAAGGGCAGGTGTCAAGCTATCCCTACAAAAAGCGCAATTGTGCCGTAACCGTGTGAATTTCTTGGGACATGAAGTTACTTCTGAAGGATTAAATCCTCAGAAGAAAAAGGTGGAAGCTATAACAAATTTTAAAAACCCAACTAACTTAAAGGAATTAAGATCATTCCTGGGTATGACAAATTATTCTCGCAAATTTATTTATAATTATGCAGAATTCGCTAAACCACTGCTACATCTTCTAAAGAAGGATATGAAATGGCACTGGAGTGAGACTCAAGAGACAGCCATAAGAGAGCTGAAGAGAAAACTCACTCAAGCACCTTGCTTAACTTACCCTGAAGGCGGTAAACCTTTCTACTTAGAAACAGGTTACACAGATAAGCATGAGTGGTGTCTTATACCAAAAGCATGATAATTTAAGCAAAGTCATTGCTTATGCGAGCAAAACTCTATCCCCAGTAGAAATAAAATTTAGTGATTGCGAAAGGCTGGAGGGCCATTTCTACATCTGCAGAGTGAGAAGAATAAGAGATGGGAACCTGTCCAATAGCATAACAGCCTGGACTCTCTCCTTACAAGGCTGGCCTTTAGAAATTCCATATAAACAAAACAAAAGAAATCCAGTCGCACAGGGGCTTGCTGAACTCCATGACTGTACTGCTAAGGATCATGGAGAAGAGTTATTAGAAGATGATTTCCTGGAGGAACAACTGCTTTCCCCATATAAAATGTATAATGAGGACCAGTGTCAAACATTACCTTGGGTATATGTTGATAGTTTTTCTTACCATGCCGCTATTGAAAATGAGCGAAGATTAGTTACTGGCATTGGAATAACTTGGGCAAATGGATTCCCAAATATTTCTGCAGGGTTCAACATTGGACCAAGATCCAGTCAAGTAGCAGAACTGCTGTTCTAAAAACCATTAAAATGGCTATTGAACAAGGTATTCAGGAATTTGTGATCATTACTTACTCAAATTATGTGCGTGATAGTTTTGTTGAATACCTGCCAGCTTGGAAAAGAAATGACATGCAGAAAACTAACAACAAACCAGTTAAACATGGCAAGTTGTTCTGTGAAATTGATAAGCTAGTGGTGTCAAACGGTTTAACCATACACTGGAAAAAGACCAAGGGTCATTCCATAATTCAAGGTCCTGATAAGGAAGGCAATGATCTTGCGGATTCATTAGCCAAACAAGGAGCCATAACTGGAGAACTCCTTAATATCGATCATTTAATGGGTGCAATTCAGGTAGAAGCCATTAACAGAAACCAGGCTAAACAACAGAGTGAGCCTAACCTGGTACAATGGAGTCAGGATTCTCCTAGTGAGGACCTGATCACTAGTCAAAAAGAAGACCCCATTGTAGGCATCTTTTATAAACACATAGAAGATCCTGAAAACAACCCCATCTCAAAAGATGATTGTATTGGCAAGAAAGATCTTAGAATCTTAATGAAGTCCAGATCACAATTCAAGTTACAGGATGGTTTGTTAATTAGAACCTCCAAAACTGGCATCCAGTAATGGGTAGTACCCACCAAGTTCAGAGGCCTCATGCTTCAACATGCCCATGATGCTCACACATCAGGTCATCGTGGCACCAAATTAACATATAAAATATTGCGTGACTATGCCTTTTGGCCACACATGTTGAAAGATGTTCAAACTTACTATCAAGGTTGTTTAATCTGTCCACAGTTCCAACCCACTGCGCCAACGCATAGAGCGCCATTGCAGAAAAGGGGGGTGGTAATGTCATGGTCAGATATCCAAATTGATTTTATTGGTCCAGTAACTAGGTCATCTAGAGGTAAAAAATACATGTTAACAGTAACATGCCTATTCACTAAATGGGTAGAGTGCATCAGTGCATCTAACAATAGTGCTGAAACATGCGCAGCATTGCTCATCAACCACGTGTTTTCCAGATTTGGTTTGCCCCAAAGAATCGAATCCGATCGGGGAACCCACTTCATTAGCGAAGTGATGACCAAAATGTGGAAAATACTAGGGGTTAAAAGAAAGCTCCATATTGCATATAGAACTGCCTCAAGTGGTGGTGTAGAGCGTTACAACCAGTCCATTGTGAAAATTCTCAAAAAGTTTGTGAGTGAAACGGGTAAAGACTGGGGTGTAAAATTACCTCTAGCCCTAATGGCATTAAGAGCAACTCCAAGTAGTGCTACTAAGATGTCACCTTTTGAACTGGTGACTTGTAGAAGAATGGTTCTACCTCAGCATTTATTGTATCACACCTCAGACGAGAATTTAATAAATGCTGCCACTACACATCAGTATGTAGAGAACCTGAGGAAGCATCTGCAATATGCTTTTGCATTTGCTCAAAAAAATATAGAGAAGGCCGCAACTGCCGCTAAAACTTATTATGATCTTAAAACGTCCAAAAAGGAATATGAAGTAAATGATAAAGTTTATCTTTATAACTTTGGAAGAGATCAGGTTAAGGAGAAGAAATTTCTTCCATCATGGAAGGGTCCTTTTGTCATTACGGACAAAATATCTCCAGTGGCCTATAAAATAAGGATCCTGCAAAATGATAGTTTTATAGATAAATGGGTCCATATTAATCAGTTGCGAGCGTGCCATCCTAGGTCCCAGTTACAAGTCATAGAAGGGGAATTAAATGATATACCTGCACCACAGTAGTGAAGGGTAGAAGACCCGGTAGAAATAAAGTAGCTCAGCGGGTCAAGAATTTAAATACTTGATAATATGTTTAAAGGATGAATTCCAGATACTCGTCTCAGTTATCTCTTCCTAGTAAAAACACGATCCGATCCAGACCTGATGATGATGAGAATGACGCCATCAGAGGAGGAACAGACGTTGTGAGCCCAGATTGAACGACTACCTCGGGAGCACAGAAGAGGACTACACTTCAATCCAGAGATCTACAGGAAGACAGCCAGATGACAGCAGGATCCCATGAGATGACAACAGGAACCCATGAGATGACAGCTGGATCCCACAAGATGACGGCAGAGGACCTGCCAGTGACCAAACCCCAGAAGAAAGGGGATACTACCCGTAAATAGTCCACAGGACTGAAGACTAACCAATGCCACAATATTTTAAGGCATTCTGATAAACCCCAAAAGAAAGTCAACATGCTTCCAAAGGACACAATGATTAAGGGAGTGCCTTGGAGTTGCATGAAAATCTACCAAACTCAAAGGGGGTTACTATAGGATTACACTTCCTGCACCAAATGCACAATGGGGTGCTGCCATCAAGCCTGGAGGTGAACTGAAATCCTCAGCTTGACAGGCAGCTATTTGGCCTATACCTGGGATGATAAGTTGGGATAAAGACTCAATACAAGGGTTTTTGAAATTGTTGCTCTATCTGGATCCCATAACGGGTTGATCACACGTGATCCATCATCTTGCTGCCGGCTCCACTATGAAATTTCCAAACCTGTCTAGTATTCTCAGCCGGAGATTCCTCTCCCCTGATGCTGCAGGGTGGCCAGGAAATGGAGAGGAGTCGCTGACTGAGGATACCAGACGACGAGCATACCAAGCCTGCATGTTTGCTTTCAAGGATCTAAAAGCAAGAACCTAAAATCATCTGTTTGACAATAGCCGTCCCACACAAATTACATTGAATCTAGGTCAATTCCTCCGCATGTCTCTGACATCCAGATAATTTGAAAAGGGGTATTATGTTACATCATCTGTGGGGAACTGTCTATATCAGAAGAATTATAATATCAAATTATAAAAAGAATTAATTTGATACAGGAAATGTATTTAAAATCATTTTGGATGAGAGGCTTCCGGTGGGCGGTTCTAGAAGATGGCTGCGAGCTTGTGTTGCTCTCAAGAAACTACTCTCTAATCTATGTTATACAGCCGTCTTTCTATGCCATCTGCATCTCCCTTGACAGATAAACTGTCCGGGAACTCTAGGCAGATAGAAGTATTCTACTCTCTTCTTCCCCGGAAGGCATTTGACAGAAGCAGTACCCACGAGGGGTTTTCTATGTATTGGACTTAGAGCAATGGCAGCGGGAAGCAAGGTTATTGCACAGATACACAAACTCTTTCTGCCTGCATTTGATCGCTTAATTCTAAGCCTGGGAGAACTACAGACAGAGGTACGGGCAAATGGGAGGCTCGGCCTTCCTAAACGGAGCTATGTTGCTACACCATCCTACTCCCCACTACTGGGCCTGCAAAACTCGGCCGCCACGGACCAGCATGGGATCGCTGCGGCTGGAGACCCGGCGGCTCCTCTTTCAGTTTCTGCAGAGAATCTTTGGCACTACCGCATGAAGGAGGACTTGCTGCCGATACCAACGGCTGATGTCCACAGTAGCAGCCCTAGTGAGTCCAGCCTAGTTGCTTTCTCAGTCACTCATCCGGCTAACACGAGGCTCATCCTGGATGGGGAGAGGAGAGGCGCCGGGATCTTACCTGCAGCTGATCTGTCACAAGATCTTGTCGCCATGCAGGTTCCGGATATAGCCCTAGAACTCACCTGCCGTCCTATTGCACCGCTACACTTAGTGTTCACCGAGCGGCAATTCCTCACTGCAACAGCATCGGAGCCCCCTGTATCTATTGGAGACACCACACTGTGTTTTTTCTGGTGCCCACAGTTGCCTCTGACTGGCGAGTTGTCCCTCTCAGACCACCCTGTACATCAGTTAAAGCGGCTGCCGGTCTTGATTTATGAAGCAGCGTTAACCAGGGAGGGCATAGGCTAAGAGCGGACAGACCACACTCAAGCCGGCTCTCATGCTGCCTGAACTAATGCGCTTTTTGAGTGACCTACGGCACCAGTGCTGAGTTAACCAAGGCGCTGCTCATCAGGTTATATTTTTGCTGAGACCCAGTAAAGCTTTCTTGTAACGCTAACTTTGCTTTGGAATGAATACAGATAGATCTGTTCCTCTTTTCTCTTTGTGACTTAGCTGGGGTGTTGCTTATTTAATATGTTTGATTTGCAGTCATTTTTGCCAAAAAACCCACGAAGGAGGATCCAGGAATAAAGCACATACGTTACAATTGTAATCTATCAATTCCCACTGATAACTGAACAGGCACAAATTTACCCTCATGATTGCCCTCTATGTGGAATTTATACTGTCATTGCCTAGACATATGTTATACTACAATTTTTTTTTATTTTCCATACATTTTGGTCACTACTACTTTCGGACACAGCCTTTAATTTGCTCAACATAATACTTTACTATGAGTTTAGTCAAGAGAGGGGGATAAAGTGTAACCCTGTCTAATAAAGCATGGGGGGTCTACAGTACATGCCTTGCAAAAGGTTTTCCCAAGCATATTGTCGAATCACCTTGACACAGTTTAACGTTGTAGTTTGTGGAAAAAGAAAGAAGATTAGAAAGCTATGTAACTTTAGCCTGCAATATCGAGGATCTCTTGTAAACTCACAAATTTTGCATACTCTACAAATCACTTTTCCAATACTACCTGCACTATTTATTTTGCCTAACCTCACAAAGCTGATTAAAAAACTCCCAGAAATGCACATTCAGTATCCACTTACTTGTTATCCCTTGCCAGGCTACATATGGATCAAATTCTTTTTATATATTCACACCAAAATTAGAGCAGCTACATATCATGCTTGTTTTTGTTCTGTTCTCTATAATGTTCACTGAGACTGCCCCCTGAAAGATCCTACTAAGCCTACTATCCTCAGGCTTGCCATAAACATAAACATTCTCATGCAAGTATAGCCACACACTCAAAGGCATACAGATAAAGAGTTCTCACTGCCAGTTAACTCAGCGTAGTGGGTTCAGAGTCAGCTCTACTTATACCTATAGATATCATGTTTTATAAACTATTACTCTACTGGGTTAAACCTTTAAGGAAAATATTTAGCAGATAGCATTATGATCATTATGATTTTGTGAGGAAAAGCCTTTAAACTACATCTGCCAACTCTTAGAATGTCCCTGCAAACTGTTGCCTCTTTGCTTGTCTGTACATGCCACGTCAGCCTGTAAGATCTGGACACTCGCATACACCATACATGCTTTTTGTCAGCGACTGGGTGACTGCACACACTCTCTTATCAGGGGAGCCAGGTTTGAACTCTTGAGCTACATAACTTAGTGGTTACTGAGATGTCTTCCCTACTCTCTATTGCCCTATCAGATAGACCCGATTAAGCAGCATGCCTCTGACAGCATATAGAGTCCAACCTTATACCTTATATATTCTCTTGACCATACCACTTATACCCGATTACGAATTGCACAGCTATGATCCTATTCCGCCACAGTGCCAAGGCACTCACTCTCACTCTCGAATCTCTGGGACGATGGTGTGTTTAGTTTAGTGTAGTTTACTGTCATGTCTAGTTCAGTCCCAGCAATGTATATAAGTATCTCAGAAAGGTTGATCCAAGTCTCTCTTATTGAAATTTGACAAATCTTTATTAATATAAGTGATCCAACGATATTACTAGCTGCATATTGTATTGTACTCATGCCGCACTAACTCATAGATTATTCTGGGGAATAGGCAGAAATGGTATGTATAGGTATGTATACACTTGTTGTGTCCCCCCCAACCCTCACCTCTCTATCCCTCCCTCTTCCCCGGCTTCCCCTCCTTCGCCTCCCCTTACCTCCCCCGTTTTATGTTATATGTCTGTTTACTCCCCCACCCCTTTCCATTCTACCTGTCCCTCTCCCCAGTTCACCCCTCCCCCTCTGCCCCCCCCCCCTGTTCCATATCTGTTTGTTTGTTAATAATGCTAAAAACCCCAATGTGGTGGTGCAGATCCATATCTATTAGAACAGTGGTTAACTGCTGAAAATTCTCGAAGTTATATGTATGTTATTGTATGAAATCGCAGCTGCTTGTATTGTCTTACCTACCTTCTTGACTCACCCTGCGAGGTGGGCTGGAGGGGCATCTTGTAACTTTGCACCCCATATTGGTTATAAATAAAAGTTTAAAATAAAATCATTTTGGATATAGCATTCTAATTGAACAAGATTATTTGGCTATAATTTACCACACCTCCATGACTCATAAGATATCAATGTAAATTATCTTGGATCCCATGTCCAAAGATTACCACTTGGCCAGGAAAACCCCCTGCTGTTTGGGGACACAGAAGAGAAACCCAGGTGGAGTCCCATTGTCTACAAACTATTGTGAATAAACTTACAAACAAATGGGCCCTCACTCATATGTTAATGAGATGCCTGCTAGTCTAAGTGACCAACTCAGACCCTCCCTAATATAAACAAAAGACAAATGTCTGTTAGGAAAAGAAACACAATTTTGAAATGTGAGAAGCTAAAAGTCTGAATTGTATATATAAAAATATAAAAAAATATATTATATCAAATTGTATTCCAATGCTGTAAAAATAATTAACTGATAACCAGTGTATATAATGTACCACATATTCGAATGTATAGATAAGTTAAATATGGAATTAAGTATATGCAATAACCAGTATGATATGTATGTATATGTGCCTATTTGTATATATAAATGTATATGTATATATATATATATATATATATATACACACATATATACTATACTATATATATATATATATATATATATATATATATATATATATGTGTGTGTGTGTATCTATCTATGTATGTACTTGATTTGGATGTTTATATATTGTATATGAAGATATATACTGAGTACCTGACCAAATATCTATCTAAATCATGAGGATTTAATTTTAAACTGGCACAGTTTAGTTAAACGAAAATATTAAATGGATATATGGAGATTGATATATATATATATATATATATATATATATATATATATATATATATACATAATATCCCAAGAGGTAGCAGCACTCACGGTAACACAGTCCTTTATTTAGCCTGCCCGGGGTGCTTTAAAGTAACAATATAGGCATCCAACAAGAAAAGCACTCACCGGGTCTTATCCAGCAAAAATCTTTTTAATATGTGACGTTTCGGGGTTGCCCCCGTCCTCAGACAACAGTTGTCTGAGGACGGGGGCAACCCCGAAACGTCACATATTAAAAAGATTTTTGCTGGATAAGACCCGGTGAGTGCTTTTCTTGTTGGATGCCTATATATATACATATATATATATATATATATATATATATATATATATATATATATATATATATATACATATATATACACACTATATCTCTCTATGTTAAAGCCTATGTATACCTCATTTTAAACAAGGTGAACATATGCACAAATGATAAGCCATAAAGACATGAATACTTATTTAAAGGGACAGTCTAGTATATATTAAACTTTCATTATTCAGATAGGACTTTTAATTTTAATCAACTTTCCAATTTACTTTTATCATCAAATTTGCTTTTTTCTCTTGGTATTCTTAGTTTAAACTAAACATAGGTAGGCTCATATGCTAATTTCTAAGCCTTTGAGGGCTGCCTCTTATCACATGCTTTTAAAATCTCTTTTCAACACAAAGAGACAGAAAGTACACGTGGGCCATATAGATAAAACTGTGTTCAGGCACAAAGTTATTTAAGATTTAGCACAATACAATGCTAAATTTAAGACAATAGATAATACACAGTCACAGTCATGTGATCAGGGGGCTGGAAGAAGGTTCCTAGATACAAGGTAATCACAGAGGTAAAACGTATATTAATATAACTGTGTTGGTTATGCAAAACTGGGGAATGGGTAATAAAGGGATTATCTATCTTTTAAAACAATAACAATTCTATGGTAGACTGTCCCTTTAAGTATATTTAGTAAATTTAGGTAGTCTAGCTCACAGATTAGATAAATGAATATGTATATATATATATATATATATATATATATATATATAGAGAGAGAGAGAGAGAGAGAGAGATAGATGGATATATATATATATATATATATATATATATATATAAAATCCTAAGAATAATAAAATATAAGAAAGTTACACAAATTCACTTTTATAGCAAAACTCACCATCGCCATCTTGTGGTGAATTAGTGAAGGTACAACCAGCTATACTTAGCATTGAGTGAATTATTCCCAAGGGCTAATTAACATTCATCCAATCAAAGCTTTTCAGATCCTCACACATCTGTGAATGGCTGTTGGAGATTGGGGCGGAGTTGTAGGTCAGGATAAATTGAGTCACTGAGCATTCACAAGGGGCTCTGGGTTGCATAAAAGAAGGGTGGATACGCTGTCCAATTTTCATCTGAAACAGAATTCTGAATCCTGGTTGTACCCATTCTATATTTTTGGTATCCTTGGAAACTTTTTGCCTTTTTTTGCTGTGGATTAAGAGATTTTGTGAAACCGGATGCAGAGAAAACAGATAGCGTGATTATTGATTACCCAGGGCTTGGAGGAGCAAACATTTGGGGAAGTATAAAAAGTCTATAATTATATTTAAACAGTTGTGGCATTTAAGGTCCTTATTTAAGATTTGTATTAGATGATTATAGGCCCAACTTGAATATGTACTTATCCCTATAGTCTAATTTATATTGTCTAGGAATCTAATTCACCTATAAATACAAGAAATTTTGTTCTAAATAGTGTCCATTTAATTCAGTCTATTGTAAGAAAAACCCTGGTTTTATGTTTAAGTTTGTTTTATTTTAATAGTTTTATATTCCCTAAGGTTGAGACTTGCTGAGGCATTAGAGAGGTTTTTATGCATTTCTTTGGTTGTAGACATTCTGAATCTGACTGATTGCATTGTATTATTAAGTTACCAAAACATAATTTTAATGATAATATTGGCTAAGATTATATTAAATAACTGTTGTTAGTAACACATATTGAATAATTGGTCCATGCTGGTTCATTTTTATTTTTGTTATAGACTTCACTGTTAGATTTGTACCCATAGGATCAAAGCAAAGTGTCGTAGCATATTTTATTTCATATTGTATCAGAGAGTTTGTTTTGTGTATAATTAAGTTGTATATCGCTTGTTAGTATTTTGTTTAATGTGTAATAAATCTGTATATAAATCTTCAAACTGAATCCTTTTTTACCCCACAAATATAATTCACCGTGTTTAAAAAGATATCACCTGATTAGAACTACTAAAAAAAATAATAATACAAATATATGGGAGATTACCGATGAGACAATAGTAAATATTTTGTAACATATATATATATATATATATATATATATATATATATATATATATATATATATATATATATACTACACTATCCTGCATAATAGAAGTGGACATCCTTCCCATGTGTTCAAAAGAATAGCGAAAAATCAATTTTTGAGGGCTAGAAGAATATGTAGCAGGGATGGGGATTATATTGAGGAAAGCCAAGATATAAAACAAAGGCTTACAACAAGAGGATATTCCCCTAAACTGCTTGATCACCTAGCCACTAAATCACTCTCAGATGGAAGACAGGTATCACAAACACAGAGCACAAGAAAGAGCACTGAAAGAAGCACACCTTTGGCGTTTATCACGCAATGTTCATCAGAATATTTGTATGTAATATTATTAAAAAATATTTTCCCATTCTCCTCGGAGACATCCATCTTAAATCCACAGTGGAGAAAGGCTTCAAATTTGTTGTCAAGGTATATGTAAAGATTAATATGTATATATTATTAAATATTTGGCTAATCAGTACCACATGATTTATTCATTCATAAAACATTAAATTGAGACCAAAGTTCAATCTTCCCCCATTCAGTATGCAAAGTTAAAATGCATCCAAGTGAAGACAATAAAACATTTGGTCTACTTAACTTAAACAACCATTTAAAAAACATAAACAAAAAAAAAACAGGTTGTCTCAAAGATAATCATCTGTATATTCTATATATTTCACATCTGAAAACAAAGGACTGTTTCCAAAAGATGTCTCACTGAGGTGTGAATTTAAAATCCCTATCAGATGATCGCTGACCCCTATTTCTACTCTGAAACCATCTATATTTTGTGTCTCAAAAGTCTTGGATACAATAGTTCTATTCCACTGTAAAACAACCCCCTATGCCAAATGGTTTTGGCTGGGTGAATACACATTTATCCTAATTAAAAGATAACATTTAAGTCACTGCAAAGAAAAGAATAAAAGCTTAAATTGTTGTATAGATAAAATCAGTGAACCACTTTAAAGTAATATTAGCATGCTGGAGCCTCAAAAGTACATGCCCATATATGGGTTTCCTGCCCAAGGTGTAGCCGATCGGTCTGTGAGTATGTTTGAAGCTACAAACATGTTCAAGAAATAATGACTACATAGTGATTAACATATACTTGTTAATTAGTTCCTGCCTGTGTATTGAGGCAGTAAAAATTTGACCAGCTAAAAACACATGTTCTAAATTATACTTTTAAACCTCTTGTTAAAATACAGCATATGAATATGAATATCTGTGGACCTAAACAGCAATGATTAATAGTAACAATTTAGATAAATGCTGCAAATAGATTTATACATATTTGATAATTTTTCCCTTTATTTCACAGGAAAACAAGAGGTCCTTAATCATAAAAACAGACATATGGATATTTTATATTTTAACATAAAAATTAATAACCCTATTATTTTCATTTCAGATCTGCATAGACGAGATTCATGCATTCAGGATTTATTAGAAATATGAAATATGCTGTATTTGTATAGAAATGTGGGGAAATGACTTGGTAACATTTTTAATGGATTTTAAGCTAATAAGTTAGAAATATAAATTAATTACTTTAATGTAATATGATATTAAAAAGAATTTGATGTTTCATATTAAAATAATCAGAAAATTCACATGCTATCCTGCCTGGAATTCGGAGTGTAAGTAATTAATGCAAGAAACTATGATGATTTTGAATTATCATTATATGGAAGATATTTAAATTGTAGCAAACATGAATGTTAGGAATGAATCTGTTTGTTTGTCATGCTGCCCCCGATGGACAAAATCCGGTATTACAGCCAAAAGATTGACTGTTAAAAAAAAAAATACATTTCCAAAGTATCCAATGAGAAGGGACCTTGATCTATGCGATAACTTTCCTTCAAATGAGATGATCTAAAGATATTTGGAAAACAAAGAAGTTTTTGGGAGATTGAACTACAATTTGGTTCAAACTGGTGATGTATGGTTGTTATATTTTTTTTTAATATTTTAAACAAAGGTAATTGGTAAGAACATAGTCAAATCATATTTAATAGATTTAAAGGGGCACTCAGTATTTTAACTGTGTTCATAGTCCTGTATAGTGTTAAGTTTGTCTTTTGTATGCTAAGTTGTTTATCTTTGCAATATATATATATATATATATATATATATATATATATATATATATATATATATATATATATCTTAGAATTGGTTTTAATTATAAGTAACTAAGAATTGGTTCCAGTTTAAATAAATGGACATTTAAAGTAACTGTTTACATTAAAGGGCCACTGTAAGTAAATATTTTCTATGCCTGTTACTAACTAACTACCCCAAATACGCTTTTTATCAATAGCATTTCATTAACATATCTCTACCGTATATCAGAAATCTTGTCTGCAAATGTAATTGTTTTCCAAACCCACTCTGCGGGTATCCTTTGCTCTGTACCAATCCGTTTACAATACCTAGGTTTCAAAATGGCACTTTAAACACAATTTCATTGGTTTAAGTATTTTGAACATGCAGTGCTGAAAATAGTGGGCAGGATAACGTGACATCATCGGCAAATAAAAGATATAACTTTTAGAACGTTATGAAACTTCGTTTTGGAGAAAATATAGGTCAGTAGGTTTTAATTAATATTTATTAACTTTAATATGTTAGTTGTTTGGCTTAAAAATTATAACGGAAAGTAATCCTTTAAGAATATATGTACTTTTAGTATCCCAATTAGAATTGTATTAGAATCAATTGTATCTAAATAGCTGAGTACATTGCTTGAATGTTAGTAGCTGAATATATTGGAGTCTCATATATGTGATATTTTAAATGCAACTCTGATTTGGGAGGCTATTGTGAATAAGGCAACTTTTATGAACTTTGCATAGCATATTTTAATATTTTTTAAACGTGTATAGTATTGATTCATATTCTGATTCCTACAAATATATTTCAATGTGTTTATAGATATCAACTAATAAAAATAATTCAGAAATTTATATTCATTTTATGGTTTTTAGTATATGCATATTTTTGGGTTTAGTTAAAAGAATAATTATTAAATATATTGTGTTATAACCCGGCCATATACAGGTGGCCCTCGGTTTACGCCAGTTCAATTTGCGCCGTTTCAGAATAACAACCTTTTTTTTTCAATCATATGCACTAATTAAAATAGCCAGTAGGTGGAGCTGTCCGCTTGTTTTGCAGCAAAGTTATGTAACTTATCAGCCTGAAATTGCTCCTCCCTCACTAAGTACACAGATCAGACAAGACTTATCGGGCAATAAGATCTAGCAGGCACTTCCCTATTATCTTCCTGTCCAGCTGCTTGAGGTAAGGCAGATTGAAATGCATAGAATAGGGGCAGATCCAATATTATCTAACATGCTAACAAAGCAGAGAAATGTTTGCAGAAAAATGCAAGTAAAAAAAACGTTTTTGTTCATTAAACTTAGTTTGATGATGATGCAGTCTGTTGTGTGATTATTTTATTAGGTGATGTTTAGCAAATGTTTTTGTTCATTAAACTTAGTTTGAAGATGATACAATCTATATTATTAGGTTTATAATGCTGTTTAGCATTTAAAGTCTTAATTTCAAAGCTTTAAAAATAATGTATTAGGTGTTACTTATGACAATTTTGAGAGGGGCCTGGAACCTAACTCCCTTACTTCCCATTGACTTACATTATAAACTGGGTTTCAATTTACAGCGGTTTCATTCCCTTAATGACAATTGACGTACCTGGTACGTCCTCTGTTGTTAGAAGCGCTGGAAGCGATCATGATCGCTTCCAGCTGCTTACAAGGGATTGTAGTGATGCCTCAATATTGAGGCATCACTGCAATCCCTTATTTTACCCACCGATGCAGAAAGGGCCACTCTGTGGCCCTCCCTGCATCGGACTATAGTCATCTCACATTCGTTTGTGGGTGGGAGCAGCTTCTGGGAGGACCGTTAGGTATATGCTCCCGATCGGTATCAGTCATCAGTAGTTCCTGCAATATTGGCGGTTGCGGCCGGGGGGGAGGGGGGGCGGGTGCAAAATATGACCGGAAGAAATATATAATTAATGCAGATGCCTGGGGTCCTGGGGATCTTCTTTGAGTAGTAAGGGATCTGGGAGGGGGAGGGATGTAGATTATTAAGGGGGGGCCCAGCTACACTACAGAAAACATATTTTTCATCTAAAAAGTAAAAAAAAAACCTATTTTTGGGGGCAAATTGGGTACTGGCAGACAGCTGCCAGTACCCAAGATGGCGGCAAATAGGTAGAGGGGGAGGGTTAGAAAGATGTATGGGGGGATCAGGGAGGTTGTGGGGTAAGGTGGGATGCAGACTGCAGACAGTATGAAAAAAAAAAAAAAAAAAAAATGATTTTTATTTCAGTACTGGCAGACTTTCTGCCAGTACTTAAGATGGCGGTGACAATTGTGAGGTGGGGGAGGGAAGAGAGCTGTTTGAGGGAGGTCAGGGGGATCAGGGGGTGGGATGTGTCAGGTGGGAGGCTGATCTCTACACTAAAGCTAAAAATTAACCCTACAAGCTACCTAATTAACCCCTTAACTGCTGGGCATATTACAAGTGTGGTGCGCAGCAGCATTTAACGGCCTTATTATTACCAAAAAGCAACGCCAAAGCTATATATGTCTGCTATTTCTGAACAAAGGGGATCCCAGAGAAACATTTACAACCATTTGTGCCATAATTACACAAGCTGTTTGTAAATAATTTCAGTGAGAAACCTAAAATTGTGAAAAATTTAACAGTTTTTTTTTATTTGATTGTATTTGGCGGTGAAATGGTGGCATGAAATATACCAAAATGGGCCTAGATCAATACTTTGGGATGTCTACTAAAAAAAAATATATACATGTCAAGGGATATTCAGGGATTCCTGAAAGATATCAGTGTTCCAATGTAACTAGCGCTAATTTAAAAAAAAAATGGTTTGGAAATAGCAAAGTGCTATTTGTATTTATGGCCCTATAACTTGCCAAAAAAAAAAAGAACATGTAAACATTGGGTATTTCTAAACTCAGGACAAAATTTAGAAACTATTTAGCATGGGTGTTTTTTGGTGGTTGTAGATGTGTAACAGATTTTGGGGGTCAAAGTTAGAAAAAGTGTGTTTTTTTCCATTTTTTCCTCATATTTTGTATTTTTTTTTACAGTAAATTATAAGATATGATGGAAATAATGGTATCTTTAGAAAGTCCATTTAATGGCGAGAAAAACGGTATATAATATGTGTGGGTACAGTAAATGAGTAAGAGGAAAATTACAGCTAAACACAAACACTGCAGAAATTTAAAAATAGCCATTGTCATTAAGGGTAAGAAAATTGAAAAATGGTCCGGTCATTAAGGGGTTAATTTAACTAAATACTAAGCCAATATAATAATGTCTGTAGCCAGAAGTGAATAATTTAATTCTGTACATAACGTTGAAGGTTGTGCCCTAACAATACCCTTTACTCGAGGTCAGGTCCTTAAGAGGGACATTATAGGCCCCATTAAAGAGAGGTTTAATATTGCGGGTGAATTCAATGAGTACATGAATATGCTTGAAATTAAGGCTAAAAATATTGCCATTGATGATGATAGGTGGAATGAAAAAAGTGAATTATTAAAAGAATTATTAATGATTAATCAATGCAAGGCTCTCAAAAGCGAGACAAACTAATACTAAAATCTTGGCCCCTTGTGATATGCATTATTGACGAAATGTCGCTATATCTCATAGAGAAAGAATTGCAAATACAGGAGCTAGAAAGTAGTATTCGCTCCTCATGCAGATGCGAAGAGAATTTAAAAATAGCCAAAAATAAAATTGATGAGTTTGCCAAAGACCTAACCACCTTAGATAAACATAACTTAGATTTACTAGCAAAGATACAAGAGTTAAATAAACAGCTTGCGCAAAGCCAGAGAGAATTAAGGTATTTAAAAAGGTCATATCGCCATAATGAAAACCCCTATATTAACAGTGAGAATAATGCAGATAATTCTAACTCCCTTAGAGAATGCATCAGGGACGAAATGCAGAAATATATGGAAGAGTGTAGACAAATGACCCCTGTTGGGTCAGAAATAGATTTCCCAAATAGACAATCACCTCATGATGTAAATTTAGGGAGCTGCTGTAACTCAGCTGATGAGGGGGAGGGAAACTTTAATAGAGAGTCAGAAGGTGGAGCTAGATACCCAAATAGCCCACGTAATAATAATAATATACGTAGGGGGTCTCCCCATAGTGAAAATAGGGAACACTCCAACCCCAAAAGTAAGGCTCCTAGAAAATCCCAAATTAAGTCTAATAAGGTACATGACTCCCATAAAATAATTACTTTCCTAAAGGATGCAGTACCTATATTCTCCAACAAGGGAACAAACTCTGTAATTGATCACTTAGAGGCCTTTGAAAATGCATTATCTATAATGAATGTTACAAGTGAGCAGTCAAAAATTAAATTTCTGCCCTGGGTATTTGAAGGTAAACATCACAAATTCTTTGCTTCACTAAAGGATATGAATATTCATTCCTGGAGTGAAACCAAACGACAGTGCAGAAAGGAACTCGGGCAACATCGCACTAAAACTGCAGCGAAAATAGCTGTATATGGTTTAAAATGTAGTGCAAATCAAAGCCCAATAGAATTTCTTTCCGTACTGAAAAATGCGTACAGTATTGCTGAAGATAATCCCATATTTGAATGCTCAGAATTTGTGAATTTATTTTTTGAAGCATTGCCCACACCCATCAAAATTAATTTAGCTAGAGATTTTGATGAGAACTGTTCATTGGAGTGGCTGATCAAAGAGAGTACAAAGTTATACTCTATTAGGCAGTCCGGTGAACAGGGGGTTAAAAAGGAATCAAAACCCAAAATTGTGGCAGAAACTAGGGTGTCACCTAGCCCCCTCAATTTGGAGTCTAAAAAGAAAACCTACGCGGAGGTGGCCAGAGGAAACAGTCCATCTCCAGAGAGGTCTAACTCTACCCCTCCCCCAAAATGGGCTGGGGCGCAGAGAGACTATAACCAAAGTGGGGGACATACTCAGGTAAATAATTACTCCCAAAGAGAATACCCCCTAAATAATTGGTATCCCCGCAAGGGTAGATACAATAAGTGGCAAAGATATTCTCAGGGTAACCAGACACCCCAAGTAAATAATGCTCCCCAAAATACTAATGCTGAACAAGTTGAACCCCAGGGGCAACCACGCCAGGATAGAAACAGCGGCCCTGATTCTGAGGGGAACCAATAGTCCAGGAATCATTATTATGGGGCATCAAGAGATAGGCCCAGGGGTAGAGGTAACTTTTACGATCAAGTAGATCAGCTTTACACCCAGTTAAATCGGTTGAGCGAACAATTCGCTAATATGAGTCAACCTTTTACGGCTCAGCAAGCGAACAATACTTTTTTAGGGGTACAGCCAGTGGTCAGCAGTACTGCAGTATCACCTGAAAGGGAGGGGGGAGATATACAAAATGTAATGATAAATGTCAATAATGGTACTAACCATATTCTCTCCCCACAGACCGGAAACGGACAATTTAGCTGTGATGACAAGCAACCTCAGCTGGGAAAAATTAACCAATTTCTTCCTTTGCAGCGTTCTCTTAACCTTATTTCCACAGATGCAGTACACAAGAACCCAGTCGACCCTATTATAGAGGTGACCGGTAAGAGTGAAGTTTATTCTGCATCAGGAAATGCGGCGGATTCAGGTAACACGTGGCGAAGCCCACAAGTGTGCAATCATGCCAATTTTATGTGTGAAATGGTAGAAACTGCAGGGAGATATTATGTATTAGCTGAGCTGCAGGATTCAGTCTCCAACTCTATCATGGGATTAATTTATACTGGATCTCAGGCAACTATTTTATCCCACAGGTACTACACACAGCTAAACGAGCTAACACCCCACAAACCTAAAATAAAAGAATTTGATGGTTCACTAATAGGTGTTGGGGGTGATTCTCTAAAAGTCTACGGTACGGCCTGGTTAAAATTTAAACTGGGGAACAGGGTCATAAGACACCCTGTCATTATAGTGGATCTGCCAACTGATCGTTTAATTATTGGTAGTGATCTCCTGAAGTGATTAAGCACCATAATTGATTGCATAAATAATGTAATTTGGTCACAAGTCAAAAGGCCTCTTAATTATGAGAAATCTGGTATATCTCGCCCCCGACATAACTGTCACATGGTGGAAGAGAAGCCAGATGCTGTGGAGATTCATTTCAGGAATAACTCTGTACCTGAAATCACTATTTTACAGATAGATGATCAGACTCCTTTAAGTGGCTCTGATGGTAATACTTTTAAAATTTCGCCTGGAAAGATAGCAAATATTTCCTTAGACGGCGATGTATTAACAATATCTCTCCACATGGGGGATCATAGAATCCCTAAAGGGGGGGCCACGCTCAATACCTCGCAGGAATTGAGAGAGTTAAAGAGGATCTATTTATCCCTAAACAAGTGCATGACCTTGGTACAACAAAATATGCCAAATTGAGCTTAAAACAGGAAGCTAGCTATATAAGCGAGGGCAAAGATAGCTGAACCTAAAGTGATTAAATATCTTTCTCCCCAAGACCACTGTGTCCACAGCCTAGATGACAGGTTTGAAAGCTATAACATCACAGCTAAGTGCTTATTATCTGTATCTATAGGTAATAAGTCAGTGAAGCATCCGTTTTTAGTTCTAAATACTCCCCATAATCAAATATGCATTGGCAATGATATCTTACATAGATATGCCATACAAATAGATTTGATTAACTTTTGCCTCTAGAGCAGGTTAAAAGGGGACCCTGAAGTATTTCAGGATGAAAATGCAGCCCTGAAATCAAACCTGCAATTGCCATATGCTGTGAATATGCAGGTGTCTAACGATGTTATAATTCCTGCCGGGGCTGATAAATTTCTTTTACCCTTACAGGTAAAGAGAGGTCAGAAATTAAAAACTTCTGAAACACTAATTTGCCTCTCCCATAGAATACAAAATCTGGGTATAAAAATTGCCTATACTCCTATGGTAAATACTGGAACTATTCCAATACATGTTATTGTACATAACATGACCCCACAGGATATAACCTTATCTAAGGGAACTACCATAGGATATGCACTGGAATCAAGTTATTACACTTTTGGATTCCAAAATAATGTAATTGGGCTAATACCTGAAGGATACCTAACTGAAGAACAATTAATAGAACAATCCTTTGCATCTATGCCAGAGGGTCTATTCACTATTCAGTCTATTTATCCATTCAGCTCAGAGGAAGGCATCTGTAAAATTGAAGACGCCTCTCTAGTATTTGATCAGCCGATCAAACAGCAAGATTACCCCAATACCCAGAATCATGGGGGCAATGTAAATTATAATCAAGGGGATCTCACCTCTAGGTTGGAAGAAGCCTATGAAATAGGACAGCCTGAAATCTTTCCAGGATTTCAGCAAATAGTCGAAGAGCAAATATCCTTAGCTAATGGCTGCTCCAGTGATGATGAACGCCAACTGCTGCGAGAACTCCTGATGGAGTACAAGGATATTTTTGCTAGGGATTCTTATGACTGTGGTACTACAGACTTGCACATTGCAAGAATACAAACAGATCCCAATGCACCACCTGTCTTTGTTAAACAATACAGACTTCCTTTAGCCTCATATGATTCTCTTGCAGAAATCATAAGAAACTTGGAGGAAAGAGGTATTATCCGACAGGTGCACAGCTCTTATAACAATCCTATTCTAGGTGTTCTCAAGCCCAATGGACAATGGCATTTGTGTGCTGACTTAAGACAGCTAAACAAGCGAGTGTACATGTCTGGCTGGCCTGTGCCATATATTGACCAGTGCCTAGCGCAGATGCAGGGATCCAGAATATTCACTGCCATTGATTGTGCACAGGGATATTGGACCATAAAGGTACATGAGGAGGACCAGTATAAGCTGGCATTCTCATTCCAAAAGGTCCAGTATGCATTTCAGAGACTCCCTTTTGGATACATAAATTCTGGACATGAATTTGCTGTATTCATGCATAAGGCTATAGCATATTTTAATAGTTTTTAAATATGTATAGTATTGATTCATATTCTGATTCCTACAAATATATTTCAATGTGTTTATAGATATCAACTAATAAAAAGAATTCAGAAATTTATATTAATTTTATGGTTTTTGGTATATGCATATTTTTGGGTTTAGTTAAAAGAATAATTATTAAATATATTGTGTTATAACCCGGCCATGTACTGACAGTGTTGATTCAAAAAACCTAACATTATGCAACATTCTAGCCCCAAGTCAATTACCCAATAAAAAGAGAAACACAGGAACATGGCTACAAGTAAACGGAACTTACAAATGCGGTAACCGCAAGATGCAAAGCCTGTGATTATATCATTGAGGGTAAAGAGTTTTACTCATGTGAGACTACACACACTTTTTTTTACCAAAGGGTGCATTAACTGCTCAACGTCCTATGTTGTGTACCTCATAGAGGGCGTTGAACATCAAAACAATATGTTGGCATGACTAGTAGAGATGTCCGGACTCGTATCCAGGAACATCTGGGTTACATCAAAATATGATAAACTATGTTCTGCCCTTTCAAGGCATTTTTTAGAGGTACACAATAAGGACGTTAAATCTTTCAAATGGCGAGCTATTGAAACAATACGCTTGCCTCCTAGGGGAGGTAACAGGAACCAACTGTTGGCAAGGCAACTGGATTATGAAACGTTGAACTCAAATTCCACATGGATTTAACTCGGAATTTGATATTATCAACCATTAGAAAGAGGACCTGTATTCTGGTGAACCTCTGCCTTGCCTGCATACTTTCCCAGTTTATCCTCTTTTTTTAGTTAAGGTCTTGACAATATGAGGTGTATTTTTGTATATACTTGTAAATGTTCAATTTAACTATTTAATTGCTGTTTATGTCTAAGTCAGAATAATAAACAATGTTTTCGTGTTAGATTGTGTATTTACAAACATATACTGTATATCCATTTTTCTGTGCTATGATGCTTAGACATAATATTGTGCACAAGCGCACTTGGTCTAGCAAGATGAATCTGGCATAGTATCTCTATGGTTATATGCTTGTATACATACTTTTTTGTATATACCATTGTACGGATACATATCCTGGCTTAGTCAAATATTTTGTTATCATATGCTGCTAATATACAAACATATGTTGTATGAAGAGTTAGCTGGATATTTCTTGTTGTTATTCTTCTAGTACTCACCTTAGCTCGTATAAAGTTGATATTATGTTGTTAACATTATATTTTTATGCTTAGCATAATATGTATATCATCATACGAGCATTTTAGTACTAAGATTGTGTTGCTTCAAGTGTACAATAGGTTAATAGGGGTGTGTTTAACACCAAACAATGACCTGTATTGAACAATCCTTTTTAAATGGTACTCACCTGTGCCTATCCAGGTTTAAGAGTATGGCAATTGCCGAAACGCGTAAAACCATTAACACTTGTGTGTGCTCCATGATGTTATTTTACTTATTTGCCAATAAAGCCTATTTTTATATTTTTGGATTTTCGGGATACTTCTCTTTTTTATATATATACTAACACGTTGGAGGTTACTGCCGAGATAGTCATAATTAATATTGTAATCTAAAATATACAACACCTGAAATAGGTACTCACAGTTCCTGAAGTCCGGCAGTGAAGGTCTTCTTTCAGGCGGCTCCATCTTCATCTAGCGCAGGGACATCTCCTATCTTCATCCGGAGCGAAGGTGGCGCGGAGCGGAGGTGACAGCGGAGCAGGACCAGTGGCCGCTGAGCAGGACCGGCGTGGAGATTCCTCTTCATGTGGTCACCGCTGCATACTGAAGATATCCAGAATTGTTTGTTTTTACAGCAAATAAAAATGGTCTACGATGCATTGTGTACACAATAAGATTTCCTTCAGAATTTTCAGATATATAGGCATATTACTGCAGGGCTGTGTCATTTTCTCTTTAGCTCAATGTATCAAATGTCTCTCTTAAACGATAAGTGATGGTAGATTTAAGGTTTTTGTAACACAATTTTGAAACCTGTTGTAAATATGTGAGTAGAGGAGCGTCTCAAAGAAGAGGCCTGAGTATACTTTTTTGAAACCTACCTAACCTTAGTAATTAAACCTTTATTTTTTTTTATTGCATATATTTATTACATTTATATTTTAATCCTACCGTGTTTGGCAGTTTCCTCCACTCATATACATTTCATATTTTTGTTCATCAGGGACGTAGAGAGCGATTCCACCCTCTCTTTTTAAGTAGACAGAAATGCATGCTCTGCAAATTGCTTTTTTTCATTGTAGTGCCGTATGGCACACATTTTCAATGGCTATGTATAGTAAACACCAGAAAATAAAAAAAGCCAGTTTAGCAAAGGGCAAAAAAAAAAAAAGAATGAATGAAACTTATATTTAAAAAAAGATTGTTTAAATGGTTATTAGCAGGAATGTTAAGTTTAGTAGCAGGATTGCTGCCCTTGCCACCAAAAACCTGGCGGACATGAAGTTTCTGGTGTGGGGGCTGCTGAAAGAGTTGTTCTACCACAAATAGGGTTGGACCTTCATGTCATGGGTTCAGGTGCACAGGATTGGCACAACCTTTCTCCCAGAGAGCCAGGAGTTTTTGTATCTTATATCAGCGTTCCCCCTATTTGGTATGTATGGTCTTCTCAGGTGCACAGCAGCCACATTCCTCTCCAGTCTGCTGTCCATAGTAAGCCATGGTTAGATGATGAAGCACAGGTGTGACTGCACAAAACATGTTAGGTGTTTCAGTCTGTGAACTCTTTCAGATTGATGGTATGCACTAATAAATTTGGACATTCCTTAAACACTTATTGTCGTTTGAAAGAAATGTTTCCTCTCTCCGTGGTTAGAAGCAGTCAGACACAGGGAGCGGGGTAGGACGAGGCGTGTGGCTTAAAAAGCTTGCGGTACTTCACAAAACTGCAGTACATAGTAACCACACAGTCTCTGGGAAAATTCCCAGGAGAATAAAGTCCCGGGACAAAAAGCAAAATTCCGGGATTGTCCCCGGAGATTCTGACTGTTGAAAATTAGGAGGGTCGGCCTTCTTTTTTTATAAAATATCACCCAATGCACAGATTGCGAAACTGGCGAGACTATTTTTTTTGTGTGGATCTGATGATCCTTTTATCTTTGGAGTCCGGGTAAGCGCTGGTGTCTTTCAGTTTGTGGAAATGAGTATTGCAATGTACTGTCTCATTTGCTTACTCTGGGCCCAGTGATCTAAAGCTCTCCACTCTGGGGAAATTATCTAAAAAGTCTTCTCAGTAGTATGAGGTCCTAATATAATTTTAGAAAGGTAAATTTTAGCTCTAGAACGGTTTATAGGTATGCAGGGTACGGGGTGTGAGGGAGAGACACATACATTGCAATATAATTCTCAAAAAATGAACACCTTAAAGGGACACTAAACCCAATTTTTTTTCTTTCATGATTCAGATAGAGCATGCAATTTTAAGCAACTTTCTAATTTACTCCTATTACCTAAGCTTAGATTCCTGCTTTTCAAATAAAAATAGCAAGTGAAAGAAGAAGAAAATTACAGTAGAAGTAAAAATTGCATGCTCTATCTGAATCACGAAAGAAAAATTTAGGTTTAGTATCATTTTAAAGATATTGAGGCCTAGTTATCAAGTCGTCTACTTTACCTGCCTTCGCCGGCCCAATACGCCCGCCTAAGCTCGCCTACCATCGCCGCCGCGGACCTGAAAAATTTTGCCTAAGTTATCAATAAAGCTGTCAAAAAGCCGCGCACCAAGTACGGGGCGATGAGCAGCGGACTGTGAGAGTTATCACTCATCCGATCTCACTGCTCTTCGGCTTTTTGACAGCTTTATTGCTAGCCTGTCACTAAGCACCCACACTAAACTACAATGTTCTACCCCCTATACCGGCGCCCCCGGAGCCCCCCGCAACTAAATAAAGTTATTAACCCCTAAACCGCCACTCCTAGACCCCGCCGCAACTCTTATAAATTTATTAACCCCTAAACCGCCACTCCCGGACACCGCCGCCACCTACATTATATCTATTAACCCCTATCCTGCCCCCC
Organism: Bombina bombina; assembly: GCF_027579735.1. Taxonomy (NCBI): domain Eukaryota; kingdom Metazoa; phylum Chordata; class Amphibia; order Anura; family Bombinatoridae; genus Bombina; species Bombina bombina. Next base: position 58,817,601 of record NC_069500.1, on the reverse strand, counting down.
CTATACCGCCGCCACCTATAATACATTTATTAACCCCTATCCTGCCCCCCCCTACACCGCCGCCACTGTAATAAAATTATTAACCCCTAAACCTAAGTCTAACACTAACCCTAACACCCCCTAATTTAAATATTAATTAAATAAATCTAAATAATATTTCTCTTATTAACTAAATTAATCCTATTTAAAACTAAATACCTTTAAAATAAACCCTAATATAACTACAATATAAATAATAATTATATTGTAGCTATCTTAGGATTTATTTTTATTTTACAGGCAACTTTCAATTTATTTTAACTAGGTAGAATAGCTATTAAATAGTTATTAACTATTTAATAGCTACCTAGCTACATTGTAGCTATCTTAGGGTTTATTTTACAGGTAAGTATTTAGTTTTAAATAGGATTCATTTATTTAATGATAGTGTAGTGTTAGGTGTAATTGTAACTTAGGTTAGTTTTTATTTTACAGGTAAATTTCTCTTTATTTTAGCTAGGTAGCTATTAAATAGTTAATAACTATTTAATAGCTATTCTACCTAGTTAAAATAAATTGAAAGTTGCCTGTGAAATAAAAATAAATCCTAAAATAGCTACAATGTAACTATTAGTTATATTGTAGCTAGTTTAGGGTTTATTTTACAGGTAAGTATTTAGCTTTAAATAGGAATAATTTAGTTAATAAGAGTTAATTTATTTCGTTAGATTTAAATTAGATTTAATTTAGGGGGGTGTTAGGGTTAGACTTAGCTTTAGGGGTTAATAATTTTATTATAGGTTGCGGCGGTATAGGGGGGGCAGGATAGGGGTTAATAAAAATATAGGTGGCGACGGTGTAGGGGGGGGGCAGATTAGGGGTTAATAAGTTTAATATAGGTGGCGGCGGGGTCCGGGAGCGGCGGATTAGGGGTTAAATTATTTATTTCGTTGCGGCGGAGTCCGGGAGCGGCAGGATAGGGGTTAATACATTTATTAGGGTTGGCGTCGGTATAGGGGGGCACGAGGGCACGATAGGGGTTAATAGGTATTATGTAGGTGGCGGCGGGGGCCGGGAGCGGTGGTTTAGGGGTTAACAGATTTCTTAGAGTTGCGGCGGGGTCCGGGATCGGAGGTTTAGGGGTTAAAATGTTTAATATAGGTGGCAGCGGTGTAGGGGGGCAGATTAGGGGTGCTTAGACTCAGGGTACATGTTAGGGTGTTAGGTGTACACACTTCCCATAGGAATGAATGGGATGTCAGGCAGCAGCGAACTTGAACTTTCGCTATGGTCTGACTCCCATTGATTCCTATGGGATCCGCCACCTCCAGGGCAGCGGATTGAAAACCAGGTACGCTGGGCCGTAAAAGTGCCGAGCGTACCTGCTGGGATTTTGATAACTCCCAAAAGTAGTCAGATTGTGCTGAACTTGCGTTCGGAACATCTGGAGTGACGTAAGAATCGATCTGTGTCGGACTGAGTCACCAGATTCTACTTTTGCCGGTCTGTAGGGCTTCATAACTTAGGCGAATCAGCCTCGCCTCAAATACGCTGCGGAATTCCAGCGTATTTGAGGTTGACGGCTTGATAACTAGAGGCCATTGCGTGATTTCTCTCCATACCAGCGGATTTTGATTATTAGGCCCTCTGTGATGGCTAGTCCTTATTTTTAAATGTTTTACTAAATATATTTGTATTGGACCAATCAGTTCCTGGTGATCTCCATTATCAGGCTAATGCTAGCTTTGTGTCTTTAAAACTTAGATTTAAGTGCTAGCTCTATAAAGTGTGGGTACTATATAATTAGCAGTAGTATATTGTCTCAAAGAACTTCACTATTTGTGTTCCTCTTTTCTTTAGGAGGTTGCCAGGTGATCCTAAATAATTGAGGAACAAATGAACTGAACAAAAATATTCCAGTTTAAAACAGTTTATTTTTTGAGTACACATTGTTATATAATCACATTTATGACTGATGCATGTTTCCAGTAAAAGCTATCACTGTTTTAATTTTTCTGTGAGTGCGATCACCCCGCTGGTATTTGAAAAGCAGTTATGTAAAGCTTAGGAGCCGGACCATTTTTGGTTCAGCACCCGGGTATCGCTTGCTGATTGGTGGCTAAATGTAGCCACCAATCAGCAAGCGCTACCGAAGGTGATGAACCAAAAATGGGCCGGCTCCTAAGCTTACTTTTGTGCTTTTTTTCAAATAAAGATACAAAGAGAACAATTTTTTTTTTTGATAATAGGAGTATATTAGAAAGTTGCTTATTCAATCTGAATCATGAAAGAAAAAAAATGTATTTTATATCTTAATAATAGAGATCAAAGGAAAGTAATAAACGGCACATGTTTCTCTATCTATATCATAGCCCTGTGGAATCTGTTGGCGCTCTACAAATAACCGATAATAATAATAATAAATGAACCAGCATGATTCTAGTCATTCGCTCATGGAGCATTGGTGCTTTGGAGCAGACCTTTATTATGTAACGCATTGCAGAAGTTAAACACATATAGAAGCAATAATAAACTGATCGACAACAGGGCTTTTTCTTTTTCTACATTTATGTCCCTTTAAAGGGACAGTCTACCATAGAATTGTTATTGTTTTAAAAGATAGATAATCCCTTTATTACCCATTCCCCAGTTTTGCATAACCAACACAGTTATATTAATGTACTTTTTACCTCTGTGATTACCTTGTATCTAGAAACCTTTTTCCAGCCCCCTGATCACATGACTGTGACTGTTTATTATCTATTGTCTTGCATTTAGCATTGTGTTGTGCTAAATCTTAAATAACCCCCTGTGCCTGAACACAGTGTTATCTATATGGCCCACGTGTACTTTCTGTGTTGAAAAGAGAATTAAAAACCATGTGATAAGAGGCAGCCCTCAAAGGCTTAGAAATTAGCATAAGCCTACCTATGTTTAGTTTAAACTAAGAATACCAAGAGAAAAAAGCAAATTTGATGATAAAAATAAATTGGAAAGTTGATTAAAATTCCTATCTGAATAATGAAAGTTTAATTTATACTAGACTGTCCCTTTAACACATGATGGTTACTCCTCTACCAGGAAAGAGAAATTGTCCCTATGTCCCCCACATAACAGCCAATCAACAGCTTACTGCAGTTACAGATGTGCGTTTGGAATATTTTGCACTGCCTTGGCCACCGTAATCAGGAAAAACTGTGCTTACTGTATGTCTGATTGGTCAGAACCCTGTGCCACGTGACATCTGCCCAGTGCTTGTGATTATGCCCGTGTTTACGGACTCAGGCTCACACAGCTTTACCGCACCGAGGAGGCAGCGGGGTCCCGGCCACTATGGCCGAAGCGGTGCGGTCTCGGAAACCTAAGAGCAAATCGAGTCAAAGCAAGGTAACATCGCCTCAGTTCTGTAGCTGTCCCGTTACCGAGCATGATACGCGCTCACCTGTCAGGTGAAGGTCGGGCGCGCGCTGTCATTTATCTCGGACAAATGCGTGGGCACGACCACCACCTGTCAGATATGCGACCGCCCCCTTTTCACACCTAAAGCCCTCCGCTGTCCTTTTTAACCCTGTGAGGAGTTAACCCTTTGGCTGACGCATTGCAGTTGGCAAAGGGTTAATTCACAAGGTTCCCAGCAATTTTGGCCCAAAGTGTTGTCTGAGGGGATATCAGACCGGGGCCCTGTGTGTTCTATGTATTTTACAAGCTGGACTGTGGTGCGATCTGTTTATAAGTAAGGGGTATGAGCAGAAAGAAGCTGTGGTAGGAATGAATATGGAGTATACCTGCAGGTGGCTTCAGCTGTTCACAAGGCAGCTCAAATAACACCAACAGGACAGGCTTTTGCTTTTACTACATAGCCCGATGCTAACTAACTAAAGGTGGCAGTAATAACGTCATCCAGACTGGTCCTCGGTCTCCAAATTTCGCAATATCTTTATTTCTCTGCCTTTGCCTCATACACATAAACAGGACAGGCACATTTATTTCCGAGTCTGTCCCTTATATAGCCACCTCTTGGTATTGTCTTTATCAACATAAACAAGACAGACACTTCTACATGTCTTCTTGTTCTGTCCTTATACACAGACCTCTGCATACACACAACTAGTACAGATACCAATGTTTATTTTCCAGCCTGCTCCTTATACACAGAAAGCAGTAGTCACCTTTTGTTATTTGCAGCCTTGTCTTAATACAGGACAGGCACATCTTGTATCACAGCATTGTCCTCGTACACTCAAACAGGACAGGCACCCCCAGCCTTGTCTGCACATATACAAACAGGACAGGCACCCCCAGCCTTGTCTGCACATATACAAACAGGGCAGGCACCTCTTCTTATTTCACAGCCTTCTCTGCATACATAAGAACAGGACAGGCATCTGTGCATATTTCCCAGCCTTGTCTGCATACATAAGAACAGGACAGGCATCTCTTCTTATTTCACAGCCTTGTCTGCATACATAAGAACAGGACAGGCATCTCTTCTTATTTCACAGCCTTGTCTGCATACATAAGAATAGGACAGGCATCTCTTCTTATTTCCCAGCCTTGTCGGCATACATAAGAACAGGACAGGCATCTGTGCATATTTCCCAGCCTTGTCGGCATACATAAGAACAGGGCAGGTATCTGTGCATATTTCCCAGCCTTGTCTGCATACATAAGAACAGGACAGGCATCTCTTCTTATTTCCCAGCCTTGTCGGCATACATAAGAACAGGACAGGCATCTGTGCATATTTCCCAGCCTTGTCTGCATACATAAGAACAGGACAGGCAACCTTGCATATTTCCTAGCCTTGTCTGCATATACACAAACAATTTAGGCACCTCTGGTCCGCATTCCCTAAATATGTCCATAATCTCTCACAATTCACAACCTTTGTCTTATACACCTAATAAGGACAGGCACCTTTATTTCCCAGCCTGTTCCTCATACACAAAGACAGAAGAGGGACCTCTGTTTTTGTTTTCCATTGAGATCCTGATACATAAAAACAGGACAGTCGCCTCTGTTTATTTCTCAGTCTGTTCCTTGTATATTTAAACAGCAAAGCCTCCTCTGCATATTTTCCAGCCTTGTCCTTACACATAGAAACACACACCTTATGGTATCAGAAACAGGAAATGGTTTACTTTGTATAGAAACACACACCTTATGGTATCAGAAACAGGAAATGGTTTACTTTGTATAGAAACACACACCTTATGGTATCAGAAACAGGAAATAGTTTACTTTGTATAGAAACACACACCTTATGGTATCAGAAACAGGAAATGGTTTACTTTGTATAGAAACACACACCTTATGGTATCAGAAACAGGAAATAGTTTACTTTGTATAGAAACACACACCTTATGGTATCAGAAACAGTAAATGGTTTACTTTGTATAGAAACACACACCTTATGGTATCAGAAACAGGAATAGTTTACTTTGTATAGAAACACACACCTTATGGTATCAAGAAACAGTAAATGGTTTACTTTGTATAGAAACACACACCTTATGGTATCAGAACAGGAAATAGTTTACTTTGTATAGAAACACACACCTTATGGTATCAGAAACAGTAAATGGTTTACTTTGTATAGAAACACACACCTTATGGTATCAGAAACAGGAAATGGTTTACTTTGTATAGAAACACACACCTTATGGTATCAGAAACAGGAAATAGTTTACTTTGTATAGAAACACACACCTTATGGTATCAGAAACAGGAAATGGTTTACTTTGTATAGAAACAAACCTCAAACGAGCAATTCCTTATCTTGTTAAAGGGACCTAAAAGTCAACAAATTTCTTTCCTGATTCAGACAGAGCATACAATTTTAAACAAATTTCCAGTTTG